>NW_024402070.1:0-10649 GCF_016859285.1 Xiphias gladius
AGTTATTAAGCAGTTATAGAATTTGAATGTACCATTCAACAATTAAAGAGTTTCATTTATGCCTGGAGTTTCAATTAGGGTTACAATTCTATAATGTTTAATGGTACAGTTCTAGAATGTTAAATTGCAATTCTAGAATGTTAAATTTACAGTTCTAAAAAACAAAATTGTATACAGTTCTAGACGTTTCCAGTTATATCGTAAAAGTTAAAAGTTGTATTGAAAGTTTATTAAACAGTTGCTGGAATTTGAATGTGCCTTTTCAACAATTATGAGGTTTCACATTTTTATGCCTGGAGTTTCAAATCGAGGTTACAATTCTGAAGAATGTTAAAGTTACAGTTCTGAAAAACTAAAATTGTATAGAGTTCTAGACGTTTCAGTTAAATATTATTAAAGTTGAAGTTGTAGAAAGTTGACTTAAGCAGTTATAGAATTTGAATGTACCATTCAACAATTATGAGTTTCACATTTTGTATACCTGTGGAGTTTCAATTCGTATTTACAATTACTAGAATGTTCATTTTACGGTTCTAGAATGTTAGAATTCTAATTCTAGAATGTTAAGATTTACAGTTCTAGAAAAACAAAATAGTATAGGAAGTTCTAGGCGTTTCAGTTAAATTGTAAGAGTTAAGAGAGTTGTAGAAAGTTATTAAGCAGTTATGGAATTTGAATGTGCCTTTTCCTTAATTATGAGGTTTCACATTTATGCACCTGGAGTTTCGAATCGGGTTACAATTCTGCAGAATGTTAGAATTGCAATTTCTAGAATGTTGAAGATTACAGATTCTAGAAAAAAAAAAATTGTATAGAGTTCTAGGCGTTTCGGTTAAATATTAAAGTTGAAGTTGTAGAAAGTTATTAAGCAGTTATGGAATTTGAATGTACCATTCAACAATTATGAGTTTCACATTTTATACCTGGAGTTTCAATTCATGGGTTACAATTCTGGGGAATGTTTATTTTGCAGTTCTGGGAGATATTTAAATTCTAATTCTAGAATGTTAAGTTACAGTTCTAGAAAAACAAAAATTGTATAGAGTTCTAGGCGGTTTCAGTTAAATTGTAAAGTTGAAGTTGTAGAAATTATTATGCAGTTATAGAATTTGAATGTACCATTCAACAATTATGAGATTCAACATTTATACCTGGGTTTCAATTAAAGGTTTTACAATTCTAGAATCTCCAAGTTACAGTTCTGAAAAAAAATTTTATAGAGTTCTGAGCGTTTCAGTTAAATATTAAGTTGAAGTTGTAGAAAGTTATTAAGCAGTTATGGAATTTGAAGGTACCATTCAACAATTATGAGTTTCACATTTATACCTGGAGTTTCAATTAGGGTTACAATTCTAGAATGTTAAGTTACAGTTCTAGAATGTTAAATTGCAATTCTAGAATGTTAAAATACAGTTCTAGAAAAACAAAATTGTATAGAGTTCTAGACGTTTCAGTTAAATTGTAAAGTTGAAGTTGTAGAAAGTTATTAAGCAGTTATAAATTTGAATGTACCATTCAACAATTATGAGTTCAACATTTATACCTGGAGTTTCAATTAGGGTTACAATTCTAGAATGTTAAGTTGCAGTTCTAGAATGTTAAATTGCAATTCTAGAATGTTAAAATACAGTTCTAGAAAAACAAAATTGTATAGAGTTCTAGACGTTTCAGTTAAATTGTGAAGTTGAAGTTGTAGAAAGTTATTAAACAGTTATAGAATTTGAATATTGCCGTTCAACAATTATGAGTTTCACATTTATACCTGGGTTTCAATTCAGGTTACAATTCTAGAATGTTTAGTTGCAGTTCTAGAATGTTAAATTCTAATTCTAGAATGTTAAAATACAGTTCTAGAAAAACAAAATTGTATAGAGTTCTAGACGTTTCAGTTAAATATTAAAGTTGAAGTTGTAGAAAGTTATTAAGCAGTTATGGAATTTGAATGTACCATTCAACAATTATGAGTTTCACATTTATACCTGGAGTTTCAAATCGGGTTACAATTCTAGAATGTTAAGTTACAGTTCTAGAATGTTAAAATACAGTTCTAGAAAAACAAAATTGTATAGAGTTCTAGACGTTTCAGTTAAATATTAAAGTTGAAATTGTGAAAGTTATTAAGCAGTTATAGAATTGAATGTACCATTCAACAATTATGAGTTTCACATTTATACTTGGAGTTTCAATTCGGGGTTACAATTCTAGAATGTTAAGTTGCAGTTCTAGAATGTTAAATTGCAATTCTAGAATGTTAAAATACAGTTCTAGAAAAACAAAATTGTATAGAGTTCTAGACGTTTCAGTTAAATTGTAAAGTTGAAGTTGTAGAAAGTTATTAAACAGTTATGGAATTTGAATGTACCATTCAACAATTATGAGTTCAACATTTATACCTGGAGTTTCAATTCGGGTTACAATTCTAGAATGTTAAGTTACAGTTCTAGAAAAAAAAAATAGTATAGAGTTCTAGGCGTTTCAGTTAAATATTAAAGTTGAAGTTGTGAAAGTTAATAAGCAGCTATGGAATTTGAATGTAACATTCAACAATTATGAGTTTCACATTTATACCTGGAGTTTCAATTCAGGTTACAATTCTAGAATGTTAAGTTACAGTTCTAGAAAAACAAAATTGTATAGAGTTCTAGACGTTTCAGTTAAATATTAAAGTTGAAGTTGTAGAAAGTTATTAAGCAGTTATGGAATTTGAATGTACCATTCAACAATTATGAGTTTCACATTTATACCTGGATATTCAATTAGGGTTTACAATTCTAGAATGTTAAGTTACAGTTCTAGAAAAACAAAATTGTATAGAGTTCTAGACGTTTCAGTTAAATTGTAAAGTTGAAGTTGTAGAAAGTTATTAAGCAGTTATAGAATTTGAATGTACCATTCAACAATTATGAGTTTCACATTTATACCTGGAGTTTCAATTCGGGTTACAATTCTAGAATGTTAAGTTGCGGTTCTAGAATGTTAAATTGCAATTCTAGAATGTTAAAATACAGTTCTAGAAAAACAAAATTGTATAGAGTTCTAGACGTTTCAGTTAAATTGTAAAGTTGAAGTTGTGAAAGTTATTAAGCAGTTATAGAATTTGAATGTACCATTCAACAATTATGAGTTTCACATTTATACCTGGAGTTTCAATTCGGGTTACAATTCTAGAATGTTAAGTTACAGTTCTAGAAAAACAAAATTGTATAGAGTTCTAGACGTTTCAGTTAAATATTAAAGTTGAAGTTGTAGAAAGTTATTAAGCAGTTATGGAATTTGAATGTACCACTCAACAATTATGAGTTTCACATTTATACCTGGAGTTTCAATTCGGGTTACAATTCTAGAATGTTAAGTTACAGTTCTAGAAAAACAAAATAGTATAGAGTTCTAGACGTTTCAGTTAAATTGTAAAGTTGAAGTTGTAGAAAGTTATTAAGCAGTTATAGAATTTGAATGTACCATTCAACAATTATGAGTTCAACATTTATACCTGGAGTTTCAATTCGGGTTACAATTCTAGAATGTTAAGTTACAGTTCTAGAATGTTAAATTGCAATTCTAGAATGTTAAAATACAGTTCTAGAAAAACAAAATTGTATAGAGTTCTAGACGTTTCAGTTAAATTGTAAAGTTGAAGTTGTAGAAAGTTATTAAGCAGTTATAGAATTTGAATGTACCATTCAACAATTATGAGTTTCACATTTATACCTGGAGTTTCAATTCGGGTTACAATTCTAGAATGTTAAATTGCAATTCTAGAATGTTAAAATACAGTTCTAGAAAAACAAAATTGTATAGAGTTCTAGACGTTTCAGTTAAATTGTAAAGTTGAAGTTGTAGAAAGTTATTAAGCAGTTATGGAATTTGAATGTACCATTCAACAATTATGAGTTCAACATTTATACCTGGAGTTTCAATTCGGGTTACAATTCTAGAATGTTAAGTTACAGTTCTAGAATGTTAAATTGCAATTCTAGAATGTTAAAATACAGTTCTAGAAAAACAAAATTGTATAGAGTTCTAGACGTTTCAGTTAAATTGTAAAGTTGAAGTTGTAGAAAGTTATTAAACAGTTATGGAATTTGAATGTACCATTCAGCAATTATGAGTTCAACATTTATACCTGGAGTTTCAATTCGGGTTACAATTCTAGAATGTTAAGTTACAGTTCTAGAAAAACAAAATTGTATAGAGTTCTAGACGTTTCAGTTAAATATTAAAGTTGAAGTTGTAGAAAGTTATTAAGCAGTTATGGAATTTGAATGTACCATTCAACAATTATGAGTTTCACATTTATACCTGGAGTTTCAATTCGGGTTACAATTCTAGAATGTTAAGTTACAGTTCTAGAAAAACAAAATTGTATAGAGTTCTAGACGTTTCAGTTAAATATTAAAGTTGAAGTTGTAGAAAGTTATTAAGCAGTTATGGAATTTGAATGTATTCAACAATTATGAGTTCAACATTTATACCTGGAGTTTCAATTCGGGTTACAATTCTAGAATGTTAAGTTACAGTTCTAGAAAATCAAAATTGTATAGAGTTCTAGACGTTTCAGTTAAATTGTAAAGTTGAAGTTGTAGAAAGTTATTATGCAGTTATAGAATTTGAATGTACCATTCAACAATTATGAGTTCAACATTTATACCTGGAGTTTCAATTAGGTTACAATTCTAGAATGTTAAGTTACAGTTCTAGAATGTTAAATTGCAATTCTAGAATGTTAAAATACAGTTCTAGAAAAACAAAATTGTATAGAGTTCTAGACGTTTCAGTTAAATTGTAAAGTTGAAGTTGTAGAAAGTTATTAAACAGTTATGGAATTTGAATGTACCATTCAACAATTATGAGTTCAACATTTATACCTGGAGTTTCAATTCGGGTTACAATTCTAGAATGTTAAGTTACAGTTCTAGAAAAACAAAATAGTATAGAGTTCTAGACGTTTCAGTTAAATTGTAAAGTTGAAGTTGTAGAAAGTTATTAAACAGTTATGGAATTTGAATGTACCATTCAACAATTATGAGTTCAACATTTATACCTGGAGTTTCAATTAGGGTTACAATTCTAGAATGTTAATTTACAGTTCTAGAAAAACAAAATTGTATAGAGTTCTAGACGTTTCAGTTAAATATTAAAGTTGAAGTTGTAGAAAGTTATTAAGCAGTTATGGAATTTGAATGTACCATTCAACAATTATGAGTTTCACATTTATACCTGGAGTTTCAATTCGGGTTACAATTCTAGAATGTTAAGTTACAGTTCTAGAAAAACAAAATTGTAGAGAGTTCTAGACGTTTCGGTTAAATATTAAAGTTGAAGTTGTATAAAGTTATTAAGCAGTTATGGAATTTGAATGTACCATTCAACAATTATGAGTTTCACATTTATACTTGGAGTTTCAATTAGGGTTTCAATTCTACAGTTCTAGAATGTTAAGTTACAGTTCTAGAAAAACAAAATTGTATAGAGTTCTAGACGTTTCAGTTAAATTGTAAAGTTAAAGTTGTGAAAGTTATTAAACAGTTATGGAATTTGAATGTACCTTTCAACAATTATGAGTTTCACATTTATACCTGGAGTTTCAATTAGGATTTACAATTCTAGAATGTTAAGTTACAGTTCTAGAAAAACAAAATTGTATAGAGTTCTAGACGTTTCAGTTAAATATTAAAGTTGAAGTTGTGAAAGTTATTAAGCAGTTATGGAATTTGAATGTACCATTCAACAATTATGAGTTTGACATTTATGCCTGGAGTTTCAATTAGGGTTACAATTCTAGAATGTTAAGTTACAGTTCTAGAAAAACAAAATTGTATAGAGTTCTAGACGTTTCAGTTAAATTGTAAAGTTGAAGTTGTAGAAAGTTATTAAGCAGTTATGGAATTTGAATGTACCATTCAACAATTATGAGTTTCACATTTATACCTGGAGTTTCAATTAGGGTTACAATTCTAGAATGTTAATTTACAGTTCTAGAATGTTAAATTGCAATTCTAGAATGTTAAGTTACAGTTCTAAAAACAAAATTGTATACAGTTCTAGGCGTTTCAGTTAAATCGTAAAGTTAAAGTTGTAGAAAGTTATTAAACAGTTATGGAATTTGAATGTACCTTTCAACAATTATGAGTTTCACATTTATACCTGGAGTTTCAAATCGGGTTACAATTCTAGAATGTTAAGTTACAGTTCTAGAAAAACAAAATTGTATAGAGTTCTAGACGTTTCAGTTAAATATTAAAGTTGAAGTTGTAGAAAGTTATTAAGCAGTTATAGAATTTGAATGTACCATTCAACAATTATGAGTTTCACATTTATACCTGGAGTTTCAATTCGGGTTACAATTCTAGAATGTTCATTTTACAGTTCTAGAATGTTAAATTAATTCTAGAATGTTAAGTTACAGTTCTAGAAAAACAAAATTGTATAGAGTTCTAGGCGTTTCAGTTAAATTGTAAAGTTAAAGTTGTAGAAAGTTATTAAACAGTTATGGAATTTGAATGTACCTTTCAACAATTATGAGTTTCACATTTATACCTGGAGTTTCAAATCGGGTTACAATTCTAGAATGTTAAATTGCAATTCTAGAATGTTAAGTTACAGTTCTAGAAAAAAAAAATTGTATAGAGTTCTAGACGTTTCAGTTAAATATTAAAGTTGAAGTTGTAGAAAGTTATTAAGCAGTTATGGAATTTGAATGTACCACTCAACAATTATGAGTTTCACATTTATACCTGGAGTTTCAATTCGGGTTACAATTCTAGAATGTTAAGTTACAGTTCTAGAAAAACAAAATTGTATAGAGTTCTAGACGTTTCAGTTAAATTGTAACGTTGAAGTTGTAGAAAGTTATTATGCAGTTATAGAATTTGAATGTACCATTCAACAATTATGAGTTCAACATTTATACCTGGAGTTTCAATTCGGGTTACAATTCTAGAATCTCAAGTTACAGTTCTAGAAAAAAATTTTTATAGAGTTCTAGACGTTTCAGTTAAATATTAAAGTTGAAGTTGTAGAAAGTTATTAAGCAGTTATGGAATTTGAAGGTACCATTCAACAATTATGAGTTTCACATTTATACCTGGAGTTTCAATTCGGGTTACAATTCTAGAATGTTAAGTTACAGTTCTAGAATGTTAAGTTACAGTTCTAGAATGTTAAAATACAGTTCTAGAAAAACAAAATTGTATAGAGTTCTAGACGTTTCAGTTAAATTGTAAAGTTGAAGTTGTGAAAGTTATTAAGCAGTTATAGAATTTGAATGTACCATTCAACAATTATGAGTTCAACATTTATACCTGGAGTTTCAATTCGGGTTACAATTCTAGAATGTTAAGTTGCAGTTCTAGAATGTTAAATTGCAATTCTAAAATGTTAAAATACAGTTCTAGAAAAACAAAATTGTATAGAGTTCTAGACGTTTCAGTTAAATTGTAAAGTTGAAGTTGTAGAAAGTTATTAAGCAGTTATAGAATTTGAATGTACCATTCAACAATTATGAGTTTCACATTTATACCTGGAGTTTCAATTCGGGTTACAATTCTAGAATGTTTATTTTACAGTTCTAGAATGTTAAATTCTAATTCTAGAATGTTAAAATACAGTTCTAGAAAAACAAAATTGTATAGAGTTCTAGACGTTTCAGTTAAATATTAAAGTTGAAGTTGTAGAAAGTTATTAAGCAGTTATGGAATTTGAATGTACCTTTCAACAATTATGAGTTTCACATTTATACCTGGAGTTTCAAATCGGGTTACAATTCTAGAATGTTAAGTTACAGTTCTAGAATGTTAAAATACAGTTCTAGAAAAACAAAATTGTATAGAGTTCTAGACGTTTCAGTTAAATATTAAAGTTGAAATTGTAGAAAGTTATTAAGCAGTTATAGAATTTGAATGTACCATTCAACAATTTTGAGTTTCACATTTATACTTGGATTTTCAATTCGGGTTACAATTCTAGAATGTTAAGTTGCAGTTCTAGAATGTTAAATTGCAATTCTAGAATGTTAAAATACAGTTCTAGAAAAAAACAAATTGTATAGAGTTCTAGACGTTTCAGTTAAATTGTAAAGTTGAAGTTGTAGAAAGTTATTAAACAGTTATGGAATTTGAATGTACCATTCAACAATTATGAGTTCAACATTTATACCTGGAGTTTCAATTCGGGTTACAATTCTAGAATGTTAAGTTAAAATACAGTTCTAGAAAAAAAAATTGTATAGAGTTCTAGACGTTTCAGTTAAATATTAAAGTTGAAGTTGTAGAAAGTTATTAAGCAGTTATGGAATTTGAATGTACCATTCAACAATTATGTTTCACATTTATACCTGGAGTTTCAATTCGGGTTACAATTCTAGAATGTTAAGTTACAGTTCTAGAAAAACAAAATTGTATAGAGTTCTAGACGTTTCAGTTAAATATTAAAGTTGAAGTTGTAGAAAGTTATTAAGCAGTTATGGAATTTGAATGTACCATTCAACAATTATGAGTTTCACATTTATACCTGGAGTTTCAATTCGGGTTACAATTCTAGAATGTTAAGTTACAGTTCTAGAAAAACAAAATTGTATAGAGTTCTAGACGTTTCAGTTAAATTGTAACGTTGAAGTTGTAGAAAGTTATTAAGCAGTTATAGAATTTGAATGTACCATTCAACAATTTTGAGTTTCACATTTATACTTGGAGTTTCAATTCGGGTTACAATTCTAGAATGTTAAGTTACAGTTCTAGAATGTTAAATTGCAATTCTAGAATGTTAAAATACAGTTCCAGAAAAACAAAATTGTATAGAGTTCTAGACGTTTCAGTTAAATTGTAACGTTGAAGTTGTGAAAGTTATTAAGCAGTTATAGAATTTGAATGTACCATTCAGCAATTATGAGTTTCACATTTATACCTGGGTTTCCGAATTAGGGTTACAATTCTAGAATGTTAAGTTACAGTTCTAGAAAAACAAAATTGTATAGAGTTCTAGACGTTTCAGTTAAATATTAAAGTTGAAGTTGTAGAAAGTTATTAAGCAGTTATGGAATTTGAATGTGCCATTCAACAATTAAGAGTTTCACATTTATACCTGGAGTTTCAATTCGGGTTACAATTCTAGAATGAATTCTAGAATGTTAAGTTACAGTTCTAGAAAAAACAAAATTGTATAGAGTTCTAGGCGTTTCAGTTAAATTGTAAAGTTGAAGTTGTAGAAAGTTATTAAACAGTTATAGAATTTGAATGTACCATTCAACAATTATGAGTTCAACATTTATACCTGGAGTTTCAATTCGGGTTTACAATTCTAGAATGTTAAGTTACCCAATTCTAGAATGTTAAAAATACAGTTCTAGAAAAACAAAATTGTATAGAGTTCTAGACGTTTCAGTTAAATCGTAAAGTTAAAGTTGTAGAAAGTTATTAAGCAGTTATGGAATGTGAATGTGCCATTCAACAATTATGAGTTCAACATTTATACCTGGAGTTTCAATTCGGGTTACAATTCTAGAATGTTAAGTTACAGTTCTAGAAAAACAAAATTGTATAGAGTTCTAGACGTTTCAGTTAAATATTAAAGTTGAAGTTGTAGAAAGTTATTAAGCAGTTATGGAATTTGAAGGTACCATTCAACAATTATGAGTTTCACATTTATACCTGGGTTTCAATTCGGGTTACAATTCTAGAATGTTAAGTTACAGTTCTAGAAAAACAAAATTGTATAGAGTTCTAGGCGTTTCAGTTAAATTGTAAAGTTGAAGTTGTAGCCAAAGTTATTAAACGGTTATAGAATTTGAATGTGCCATTCAACAATTATGAGTTTCACATTTATACCTGGAGTTTCAATTAGGGTTACAATTCTAGAATGTTAAGTTACAGTTGCAATTCTAGAATGTTAAAATACAGTTCTAGAAAAACAAAATTGTATAGAGTTCTAGACGTTTCAGTTAAATTGTAAAGTTGAAGTTGTGAAAGTTATTAAGCAGTTATGGAATTTGAATGTACCATTCAACAATTATGAGTTCACATTTATACCTGGAGTTTCAATTCGGGTTACAATTCTAGAATGAGAATTGCAATTCTAGAATGTTAAGTTACAGTTCTAAAAACAAAATTGTATAGAGTTCTAGGCGTTTCAGTTAAATTGTAAGAAGTTGAAGTTGTAGAAAGTTATTAAACAGTTATGGAATTTGAATGTACAATTCAACAATTATGATTTCAACATTTATACCTGGAGTTTCAATTCGTGTTACAATTCTAGAATGTTAAGTTACAGTTCTAGAAAAACAAAATTGTATAGAATTCTAGACGTTTCAGTTAAATTGTAAAGTTGAAGTTGGCCAGAAAGTTATTAAGCAGTTATGGAATTTGATATGCCATTCAACAATTATGAGTTTCACATTTATACCTGGAGTTTCAATTCGGGTTACAATTTGCAGAATATTTAAGTTACAGTTCTAGAGATGTTAAGTGCAATTCTAGAATGTTAAGTTACAGTTCTAGAAAAACAAAATTGTATAGAGTTCTAGGCGTTTCAGTTAAATTGTAAAGTTGAAGTTGTGAAAGTTATTAGGCAGTTATGGAATTTGAATGTACCATTCAACAATTATGAGTTCAACATTTATACCTGGAGTTTCAATTCAGGAGTTTACAATTCTAGAA
>NW_024402071.1:0-10629 GCF_016859285.1 Xiphias gladius
AAGATCCTGGTGCACTCCAAGGCCAGACCCAACAGGTTGAACGCCGCAGGGGCGAAGGTTCTGCCTCAGTGTGTTTGTTGAAACGGAAACATGTTCGATCAGATGTGGGGAGGCGGACGAGTAAAGATGTGGATAAACTCATGGTGGGCGATCCGTGGGGCGTGCAGGGACTTCGGCCAGTGGGCGGTCCGTGGGGCGTGCGGGACTTCGGCCGAGATTGAAAGCGGCCGGGACCGGCCGAGTGGAGCCAGTCCGTGGGCGTGCCGGGACTCGGCCAGTGGGCAGTCCGTGTTACCGGGACTTCGGCCAGTGGAGGCGGTCGTGGGGCGTCAGGTTTCGGCCAGTGGGCGGTCGTGATGATTAAAAAGTGAAGCTCATCTTTTTCTGCCGTCCGAGAACACAAGGGTCAAACCACAAAGTACATAGTTTGTCACCGGACTCTAAGCGACTGCGTAGGCGTTGGGATCTGACCCCTATCAGCAGAACCGCCATCGCCGTCAGTGCCTTCAAAAATATCACCGGCGCACTGGTGGAGCGATACTCTGTTTTATGGCGTGACAACGCTCTGGTTAGGTTTGGAGTTAATTCACTGGTAGCGTCCACCGTCACCGTCCCACACTATAAGTCTGACATCCGGTCTAGGTCTAATCCAGATTGTTTGCATTTCACCCAGCCCCAGAAGCCCTGCAGTCCTGACTGAAATGCATCGCTACATGAGCAGAGAGACAACTACTAATGTTGTCTCGGCATTAGGCTAACTAATTCCCATTTCCATCTTTTTAATTTCAATAAGTTCAACTCATTTTTTCCTCTTTTGACCCAGATCCTCTCCTGCCTTTTGTACAGCCTCACTGTTTTCATCATGTTTGCATCACAGTTGCATAATTTTGCCCAAAAAGTGTCCAGAGGGGATGGGAGAGAACAGAAGGAAGTAGAGGAGGAGGAGAAGTGGAAAATAAAATGCCTCATCCCACAGGTGCCATGGGTTCAGCACAGTCTGGCGCCCTTCAATGGCCAGCACACACACACGTTTGTACTATCTTTGTGAGGACACTCATTGACATATTGCATTCCCTAGGCCTGACCTGACCTAAACACCAGTTAAAGCCTGAACCTGAATCAGGTCTTGACCCTCAAAAAACAACCCATTTTGAAGGGGTGTGAGGACAGGGAACAAAATGTCCTCCTTTTGTCCGTGTCCTCACTCCAATGGTCTAAAACTCAAGTGGTCTCACGGTGTATAGCCATACAAGTACACACACACACACACACACACACACACACACACAGGCACTGTGCACACATACAGATTAAGGTCTGAGAACTTCCTGTGCGCCTTGATTCCTTGTTTTCTATCACTGAGACACTACAATAACATCTGCACTTTTTACACAAAGTAAAAACTGTGTGTATCAGGATCTTTCTAGTTTTGACACCTCATCACTGTCTCTGTGTGTGTGTGTGTGTGTGTGTGTGTGTGTGTGTGTTCAGCCTGATGCAACTGCTGGATTTTTAGCATCAGCAAAACTCGCGTCTGTTTCTCAGTGCTAATGAAGCTAAGGATGGTGGGGGGGTGAACGAGGGTGAGAGACATAAAGGGACACTGTGTTATGAACCACTATATCTCCTTCCCCACATGTGATCATTCCCTCTGTATGTGATGTAGAGACATGTGACAGTGACCTGATCACGAAGCGCTGTCTGGTTTCAGTCTTTCCACGGGACACTGAACCTGCTCGCGGGGATCTGCCCCGTCTGATCCGGGTCCAGCCAGCGCTGAGAGTGAGTCCCGGCTCGCGGTGGGCGGGGAAGAGGTCCAGGCCCTGCAGGACAGGCGACCGTTTCATCCGCGAGACATAAACAGACACCCAAAAGTGTTAGCGAGGGCTGTCCATACTTTTGGCCATATGTTGTACATATGTTGGCATAGTACACTATGTTAATCTGACCTGAGGTCTGGGACACTAAACCGGCCATTTTCTTTATGGGCTGATTTTTTCTGCCTGCAGAGGTTTGCTGTCACTGAAGAGAACACTGTCTCCAAACCAGTCCTATGTTGCAGCATTGAAAGTTCTCCACTCCCTTCAGGCCAGAACGCCGTGGAATAACAGGCCCAGACCCAAAAAGTACACCAATAATAGACAGGGGTGTCCACATACTTTGGCCAAACGGATTTTTTCCATGAACTTCTCCAGAACAAGCGTGGGGCCGGCTGTGGTCAAACCTCCTTCTAACTTGTGCTTTGGAGAAGTTCAGCTGCGCTTCAGTCTAACGTCTACTGTCACATCTCACTATGCGATGTCCAGCAGCAGCGAGAACTTATGACAGCGCCAGAGGAAAAACGCGAGAAGCGAAGGAGAGCTGCACGGGAGTGAGAGTGTGTGACAAAAGCCCAGCGGGGATGCCTTGCGCACACACACACACACACACACACCCTAATTACCTGTTAGCTAATTAACTGTGTGTGTGTCTGTGTGAGTCACACAAAGGGTGCAAGAATCTCTAAAACACACACACACACAGTAACCCCCATATAGTCATTGTTATAATCTTGTTGGGGAAATCCACTTCATCTCCTCCGAGTCTGGTCCCATAAGCAGGATCAGAGCTGGTGTGTGTGGGCTGTTGTCTACATGCATGTGTGATTTTAGTTTTTAGTTATTTTAATACTCATCTTATTTAAATCTTCCTTATAACAACGAATTTACATTAACGCGATCTCAATAAACGGGTCGTTTCACGTGCCGCTTTGATCGCTCTCAGACTTTCTTTTCTCCTTCATTGCAACTAGAAGTCCCTTCGCAAAATCTTAAGTGGCCATGTTACAATCTTTCAGGTTGCCCTGGCGTTGCGGTGTATGAGGAGGTCCCGACTTTAGTCCTGAGGCGGCGGCGCTTATCCTGAAATCAAGACTGCGCCCAAGGAGGAGCTACCGGGATAAACTCGGGGAAGGGAAACTCTCCTCAATTTGCTGTGTTACGAATCCTCCAGGCTCTGGGGAGGGTTATGACATGGATGGGTTCACGAGTAACACACTAGCAGCCAGCCCATCATGCTCACACAGCTCTAAAATGTACAAACACACCAAGGACATTATTAAACTCTTTGACAATGATTAATGGGATGACATCGCTTGGAGACCATCAGAGAAAATGAGATTTGCTCAAGGGGTGTTTACACTATGCCTGTTTTCCCACCGCTGACTCCAACAGGTGCGAGATTTTCTTAGCCTGTTAACGGCTCCCAGACCCCAGGCCAGAGCGTATTTTCGGGCGTAGTGAGATCAGCTGCTTTGGATTCCAGGTCTCACCCCCAGGATCAGGGCTCCAGGCCCAGGCTGGGCTGGTTGTTGCAGCAAGAGACCATCAAACCCGCACCGGGCCATCTTTTTAAAAAACATCTGTCACTGAGCGGAGCTTGGTCAATGACCGGGGACATTGTTTTAAAGGATATTCCACCAAAATCTGACTTTAGATTCCAAACACTCCCACGTAGGCTGTAAAAGTCCCAGAGCCCACCAAACAATTAGCATCAATTAATCACTAATAATTAACGGTAGCAGTGGATTACGATGTGTGTGGCAGGAATGGACGCTTTTTGTTTAATTTATTTCTTAAATTATAGCACAATCCATTGTAGTGCTAAACATTTAGTGTGGTATTGTTATTATTGACATTTTTAATAAACTGATTAATTGTTTTATGATTTATCAAGAAAAATGTCAAAGTGTCACTTGGTCTCGGTTTTTATTTGGGCAGTAAACTGGATATCTGTGGGGTTTTGACTGATGACATATTACTTTTGAGAAACTGGGGGAGAACATTTTTCAGTGTTTTCTTGACCATTAACGCAATTCAAACGACACTGATCAAAAAAAAAAAAGAAAAAATCTAGAGTTGAATCAGCTAGTCGAAAAGAATTATTAGAACTAAGAATCTGAGTGGATTACATTGCTGACAGTTACAAGTTACAGCTGTCATTCTCCACCCTAGGTTTTATAGTTCCCCTCGCCAAGACAACAGAGAAGCGGTAAGCCGATAGTCAGCAATGGACGCTCTTCGCCCCAAACTACGGATCCAGGCTGACTCCGACATTTAGCTTTTTCTCTAAACTTTGTTTAACCACAGAGTCTCTTGAGATACATGGCCTTCTCACAACAGAGATCTGGCCAGGACGACAGGCAGCGCCAAGAGCGTAATACATGAAATATTTATTCATAGCGTTCATACACAGCACAACAACACAATAACCTGGAGAAGCATGAAGGGAGACTGTTGAACTAACACATTTTAATGTGGCTCTCCGAGTGCCTCCCTGTGCGTGGGGGGCTGGTTATAAAAAAGGATCCATATCACAGTGCGAAGCTGTATTTCACGGCATCTTTCGGATTTGCCTCTTCTCTAAATCTTCCGCAGACCAAGCGCAGTTTTTTCAAATAAAAGTTTGTCTATTTATTTAACTCAGATGCAGAGTTGCAAGAAATGCGATCATGCTTCAGGGCTGACCCCGAATCTGAAGTCAGCCTCTGCCGCTAGTTAAGTGGTAACTGGGTCCAAATCAGCATCTGAATGCTGCTATTTTGCTTTGCTGTTGTTTTAACTATTATTATATATGCTTTACCAGAAAGATCCCAGACAGCCTGGGCTTAAATAAGAAATGGAGATGCAACATTATTCATAATGCTGTGACCATTGTTTATGTTGGTTCTCAGACAGACATTTAATCTCTGCATTCTGTTGACCTGGGACTGGCCACGCGTATTGCGTGCAAAGTTACTTCGCCCCTGCGAGATGGGAAAAAGGATCAGCAACTGGAATAAATCTGATGTGTGAAAACTCTACTGGCCGTCGGTAAATCACCTGAAAACTGCCGTACCAACAGACGCCTGAAACTTTACTTTGCTTTATTAAAGGCATTAATTTTTGTCGCTCTGCGTATGCATCTCGTCTGGGTTCTGTAGAAAGAAAGTTATTGGGTCCAGCCTGTCTACCCTGTTAGCCTCTCCCTTCCTTTTCTCACGCCTGCTAAGTGAACCCCACAAGCATTACTATTATTATTTGTAAATTTGGCGTAATGATGAAGTCTAAATTTACAATTCCTGCACAGTCAAGGCCTTTTTCCATCACACAGAGGATTGAAAAGCGAGTCAGCAGCACAGATTTTGAACATAATGGCCGATGACATGCGGCAGTTTGGGCTACATAACGCGGCGCCATCTTCCTGCACTGGAATAACTTATTCTCGCTTCCTCTTCTCGCCATACCAAAGGACTCTGGGTCATTATTGTCAAACGCACCCAGGAGTTAGCGGCTTTCATGGACGGAGCAGCGAGGAGAAGCTGACCAGCTGGGCGACCGGCTGGTCCGGCGGCGCGTTTGGGAGAGCAGGTCTTGGCGTTCGAATGAGGGTCCAAACAGCACAAAGAACTTATTTCGATCGTAGCACCAGCCACACACGGTCAGAGCGAACAATAGAAACCAGTCTAGACAGGAGGGGATGAAAGAAGGGGGGTGCTTGGAAAGCGGAGGTTTGATAGCCTGGTTTAACACAAAGAAAAAAACAGGTGAACTTTAACCTCCAGTCGTGACCAGGAAGAAACAGAAACCCAGGAGAGAAGTAGCTACACCAGTAGGGGTGGCGGCTTGTGTGTCCCTATATACGAATGTGTGTGTCATGCCATTAAGGCGCTTTCGAATGGGGAATGTACTCCAATGACACAGTTAGTGTTTAGTAAAAAGTTCGTCAGTATGCTGCTCCGACAGCCTCCGCTCCTCTGGTTTCGATCTCTCCACCAGACACTGAACCTGCCGGGATCTGCTCCCACTCAATGGAGGAAGTCATTCGGTGGACCTATTTAAAATCAAAAGCAGAGAATTCTTCTGCATCAGTCGTTTTGATCATGACGTCTCCAACAAGCTGTAACGAAGGACTGCTCTACGCAACCACCTGCACCTGTGGCTGGAAGTACTCAGCCGAAATGGGCACGACACGTGACTTAGCGGAACAACAAAAATGAACTCTTAGCGTCATCGCAGTTCTAATATGCTCTCAGCGCTGGTGTTGTCAAGATCTCTTATACCATTGGTTGGTCTTTCTGGTGCTTTAACCTCCAGACCCGCGTTTATGCGCCATCCCGGCCGGGCATTAACCAGGACCAAGCGTCATACAATTGTGCCAGCGTGCGGTGATCAGGTCTGGCTCTCGGTCGTTGGTTATCCGGAGGTGTGCTGGTGGGGTTGAAGGTCAGGGCTCCATTGCTGGGCAGCCTAAGTATTTCCACGACAAACCCGGACAAAGCATTTCTTTATGGAGCAGCTTTTGTGCGGGACGTTGTCAACATGTCTTCGAACTAAATGAAAATCTGTTGTTTCGTTGCCTTTCAAACCAGTCGGGGAAATTTCTGATCTGGTGCCCGGCGGCTTGGTAAGATTTCATGGTTTGGGTTAGCTTACCTTTGTTAGGGTTAGTGGGCCTTGCGTCATCCTGGTTAAAAAAACTGCTATGCTAAAGTGAAACCAACCGTCTCCTCTGCCGATTATCTTTCTATAAAACATCAAAAGCTATGGCGCGGCTGTTAAAAATTTTACCCAGAGGCGAAGCCGGCGTCCTCCTGCGTTCTGTCCAACTAACAGTCCAAAACCCAAAGAGAGATGCAGTTTGCGCGTCATGTGCAACAAGAAAAAAATTCAATCTTCACTTTGAGAAACTGCAAAACAAACGTATGAAATTCTTGCTTTTTAAAAAGAAAAATGACTAAAATGACGGTGATCAAAATAGTTTGCCAATCTGCATTAATTCGCAGCTCTGAGTAAGCAAATGCGTCATGGTTTAAATCTACAGAAACAAAATTTTTGGCGACAGAATCCAAAGTCCTCCTGATGCTTCGGACTACAGAACCGGCACTGAAACGTTTTATAGCAGGGAAGCCAGTTCCGATCCAAAGCGAACAGTTAATCCCAGAGGAACTGTCTGATGATTCAATTTTCAAAATAGTTTTGAAAGTTTGGATAAAAGGCATCTGAAGACGTCCCTAGAATGTTTTTCACTGTTTTCTTGACATTTCCAAAAAGATTAGAGTCGGTGAATTTCTCCAAAAAAGAGCCATTAGATTAATCTATTACGGCGTACTTTCAGTCACTTGTTACGCGTGTAACCTTCATGAAAGAGCAGACACAGAGTATGTCATGTTTTGCTGCAGCACCGACATTCGACGCCATCCCGAAGACCTGCTTTGAAGAACCATAAGTCTAAAGAAAATGACCACAAACACTGGGTCCAGCATCAGCTGAATGTGAGTCAGAGCATTTGACAACAACTATGATTCCGTGAGATGTTTTTCGCGAGGACTATCACTGTGCGTTCAAGCTCATAACTCGCCTGCTGGAACCAGCAGCTCGTAAACATTTATTTATATCGAGCTTTAAAACCAGATCCCATACAGATGCTAAAATCCATTTTCCATGAGTCCAACCTACGTGCTTTTCTCTCGGTGTCTCATTAATTCGGCCGGATTTAACTCACTTGGTCGAACTAAGCCCGGTCTCCGGGTGCAGCTTTGCAGAGCCTGCTGACTCAGTCCTGCGGCTTCACTGTGACTCTGAATTGCCAAAGAGCATCAGTGTCGACGTTAACAATTCAATATCCTGCTCGTAATTGGCGGCTAACTGGTAGAACGGCGTCCTTCCCAGTAACAGCTGCGTTTCCTTTATTTCAGACCAGTGACGAACATAAGTAGCGACTTGAACCGCTCTCGCTTCTTCCTGCAGCAACTGCTCAAGCTTCTGCAGCTCACATGCATTAGCTGGCCCAATAAAGAGGCCAATGAAAGCCACTTGAATCCGCCAGGTTGTTTGCTCTGGTCGAGATCTCATCAGAGGTCTTATCTCTCAGACGACCCCAATAAAAGCCAAGGTGGTGGTTTAGCCGGACTTACTGTAAAACTAGGAAGGTCTGATGCTGCCATTTGCCACTCCACCCGATCGAACTCAAGAAAATCCTTTTGAGTTCTAATCTCCGCACATCTTATTATTTCTTATCAACACAGACACTAATTGTTGTGGAGTCATTTGGGTTCAAAAACGTAGCCCACATGATAGAACTGAAGGTCAAGTTCCCATCTCACTGCAGGTCATGCATTAGAATTGCCGGCAGGCCTTTAGCCCTGATTAACGTCTCTCTGGATGGTTTGCCTGTCTTGACAAACTTGCGTTTCTACAGGTTTAGAGAAACCTGGAGTTTAACGTTTGACTACAGCCTCAAATGACTTAAGCTGACGCAGTCAAGGCAAAACCGAAGGCATTCGTTTACCATCACAAAAAACCCCAGCAAAATCTCTCCAACTGAGAAGCTGGAGCCATAGATTGTTCTTCCATCAGAGAGCTACCACGCCACTCCACGTCGGTTGGCGAGGACTCAATCGGCACAGTATCAGTTATTTGGTTAAACCGGTTTCCTGCAGGGGCACCAGGTAATCTGCTGGTCACCTGGGACAAAGGGCGAAACGCTTCGGTCAGATAAGCTGTCTGAAGATCACCTCGAGACTTCTGGGACATGTTGTCAAATGTTAAAAACAAGGACTGATCGTTTGTACGGAGGAAACCGGGGGTAGTTGCAGCCCTGCCGGATCCTACCTGTTCCAAAACTGGGCCTGAACCCGAGACACGGATGGTGGATGTTACTGCGACCGGACCTGGGTCGGATCAGGACAACTCTGTTGTCGGCCCCTACATACCGGTCTCTCTCCCTACTCCCCGGTGTTAACCCACGAAAGCGGGGATGAGACAAAGACACCGACCAGGTGGGAGGACGCCTCCTTCCTGCGGCTCGCGGCGTCAGAGCGCGACGTTTCCTGATGACTTGCGTGAGAAGGTGTTCTCTGTGCGCGAGGGCAACAGAGGCACCCGCCCGCCGCCAGCGGGTCCGGTCCGTCAGCACAAAGCTGGAAGTTAAAGCGTAGGATGCAGAGGATGACAGGGAGGAAGGTGGCTGAGTTAACGAGGCTTCAGAGACACCGGGTCAGCCTTTGCTGCGCGCGCCAACCGACGGGTGATTGACGAGCTCCGTCAAAGCCGCCAAACACGCTCAGGAGGGCACGCACAGGCGCGCGTTTCTTTACTTTACACACATCCGACTGGTGCGTCCTCGTTCTCACGCGTGATCATGCACACACGCGCGCGCGTCCGCACACACACGCACGCACCCGCGCGCACACACACACACACACACACCCCGAACACGCAAGTACCGGGAATGCGCGCACACGCACAGACAGTCACGGGAGGAGAAGAATCGCGGGGTTGCCTGCAGGAAAACGCCAGAAGAAGAAGAAGAAGAAGAAACTCACCTTTCTGCGTCCACATCTCCACAAAGACAGAAGACAGACGGGAGCCGGGACGGGAGCTGAGATTGCTCGTCCGTCCAGCCTCGACACTCAGGCACATTAATCCCACAGCAGCTCGCTTATTTCCCAAAACACGGGACCAAACCGGCGGGAATCTCCTCGTCAGCCGCAGGCAGTTCGGAACCATCCACCGAGACGAGCGGGGAGAGAAGGGGGGACGGCGAGACGGTGCGTCAGTCAGGTGCTAACGACACACTGGGGCATCTCTCAGCAGCCAGCAGTTTCAGTTCAGAGCCCGCCTCCTCCTCATCATCCGAAGACCCCACCAGCCAATCAGGCGGGGCATACATCCGACCCGCCCTCTCCAATTTAAAATTACCTGTGGTAAATTTAAGGGTTTTCTAAACGTGCCTGGATCAATAAATGACTGAATAAACCTTTTAAACACGTAACAGATGAGTAGCTCATTGGTCGTTTGTTTTTCACCATAATGATCTTTTCTTTTTTTCTTATGGAAACAATATTAAACCTAGGTATGTTCTTCTAACATGAACACAAAGACATACGCAGATATAAAATCCCCAAAAAGCTGAGAAGAAGCGAGGTAAAGCGAAAAAGGGTAAAATTGGGAAGCTTGAAAGAATGTTTTTCTTTCTTAAATGCGATTGGGAGAGATGTTGATGACCTTCCCCGCACGTCAAATCCTTTCCTTGTGATCTGTCTCCTTTAACAAATCAACTATACCTGCTAAGAATTTAAAAAAAGAAATCTTGTAATCTGTTATCAGCTAAACTGATGATAACACGGCTTTATTGACTAGCTACGGTCATTATAAGATCAAGGAGCAAAGTGTCATGGCTGAGAGTGAAAAACAGTTAAAATAAATGTAGAGTTTTTGTTTGTTTGCGACTGAAAATGACACAATGATATCACAATGCAACCTTATCTGCATTTCTACAGACATCAAGCTCAACAAAGTGGAACCTGACGTAAGTTAATACTGAAGTCGCGTTTCCTAGGTGTTTCAGGTGTTTCAGAGTGTTTTCAGGTGTTTCAAGGTGTCTCCAGGTGTTTCCAGGTGTTTCGGGTGTTTCAGGGTTTCAGAGTTTCAAGGTGTTTCAGAGTGTCTCCAAGAGTGTTTCCAGAGTGTTTCAAAAGGTGTTTCAGGCCATTTCCAGCTGTTCAAGAGTGTTTCCAGAGTGTCTCAGAGTGTTTCCAGGTTTCCAGGGACTTTCAGGGGTTTCAGGTGTCTCAGGTGTTCCGGCTGTTTCCAGATGTTTCAGGTGTCT
>NW_024402072.1:0-10580 GCF_016859285.1 Xiphias gladius
CATGTTCTATATACATATATAGCATATATGTTCCAAAAGAAAACAAGCTGTTTAGACTATATTATGTTCAAATTCCTCTCTGCGTGGCGAATGAACATCAAATCAAACATGTACTGCGTTTTTCAAAAAGTGCTTATGCAAAACTCAATTCCAAAGCATACATACATACCTTGTATGGAGTCTTCTTAAGTACAAAAGTTTTCTAAGAAAAGTGATCTGGCAAGAATTAAGAGCCTAACAGCTCAAATGAATATTTGAGTCAAATGAAGAATACTTTCGGCGAATAGGCGCCAAAAATCAACATCTGCTGTGATTCTGGCCCGTCAATAGCACTGAAATCAAATGAAAGCATGTTTGCCATCATCAGTCATACAATTTCTTGGGTTCCAAAATCTTAAAGTAGTTAGGAGAAATGAGCTTGAGGGTCGACAACATGTCTTATATACATATATGTTCCAAAAAAACAAGCTGTTTAGACTATATTATGTTCAAATTCCCTCTCTAAATGGCGAATGAACATCAAATCAAACATGTACTCGTTCAAAAAGTGCTTATGCAAACTCAATTCAAAAGCACATACATACCTTGCTTATGGAGTCTTCTTAAAGTACAAAGTTTTTCTAAAAGCGATCTGGCAAGAATTAAGAGCCTAGCAGCTCAAATGAATATTTGAGTCAAATGAAGTTTTTCGTGAATAGGCGCCAAAATCAACATCTGCTGTGATTCTGGCCGTGTGTGCTGAAATCAAATGAAAGCATGTTTGCCATCATCAGTCATACAATTTCTTGGGTTCCAAAATCTTAAAGTAGTTAGATGAGCTTGAGGTCGACAACATGTCTTATATACATATATGTTCCAAAAGAAACAAGCTGTTTAGACTATATTATGTTCAAATTCCTCTCTCAAGTCGAATGAACATCAAATCAAACATGTCTTTGCGTTTTTCAAAAAGTGCTTATGCA
Source organism: Xiphias gladius (assembly GCF_016859285.1). Taxonomy (NCBI): domain Eukaryota; kingdom Metazoa; phylum Chordata; class Actinopteri; order Istiophoriformes; family Xiphiidae; genus Xiphias; species Xiphias gladius. The sequence goes on from NW_024402072.1 coordinate 963, forward strand.
AACTCAATTCAAAGCACATACATACCTTGCTTATGGAGTCTTCTTAAAAGTACAAAGTTTTCTAAAACGATCTGGCAAGAATTAAGAGCCTAGCAGCTCAAATGAATATTTGAGTCAAATGAAGTTTTCTCGTGAATAGGCGCAAAAATCAACATCTGCTGTGATTCTGGCCCGTAATGTACTGAAATCCAATGAAAGCATGTTTGCCATCATCAGTCATGCAATTTCTTGGGTTCCAAAATCTTAGAAGTAGTTAGATGAGCGAGGGTCGACAACATGTCTTATATACATATATGTTCCAAAAGAAACAAGCTGTTTAGACTATATTATGTTCAAATTCCCTCTCTCATGGCGAATGAACATCAAATCAAACATGTACTGCGTTTTCAAAAAAGTGCTTATGCAAACTCAATTCAAAAGCACATACATACCTTGCTTATGGAGTCTTCTTAAAGTACAAGAAGTTTTCTAAAACGATCTGGCAAGAATTAGAGCCTAGCAGCTCAAATGAATATTTGAGTCAAATGAAGTTTTCTCGTGAATAGGCCAAAAATCAACATCTGCTGTGATTCTGGCCCGTGTCTTACTGAAATCAAATGAAAGCATGTTTGCCATCATCAGTCATGCAATTTCTTGGGTTCCAAAATCTTAAAAGTAGTTAGATGAGCTTGAGGGTCGACAACATGTCTTATATACATATATGTTCCAAAAGAAACAAGCTGTTTAGACTATATTATGTTCAAATTCCCTCTCTAAATGGCGAATGAACATCAAATCAAACATGTACTGCGTTTTTCAAAAAAGTGCTTATGCAAACTCAATTCAAGCACATACATACCTTGCTTATAGGTCTTCTTAAAGTACAAAGTTTTCTAAAACGATCTGGCAAGAATTAAGAGCCTAGCAGCTCAAATGAATATTTGACTCAAATAAAGAGATTTTCGGTGAATAGGCGCCAAAAATCAACATCTGCTGTGATTCTGGCCGTGTATACTGAAATCCAATAAGCATGTTTGCCATCATCAGTCATGCAATTTCTTGGGTTCCAAAATCTTAAAGTAGTTAGATGAGCTTGAGGTGTAGACAACATGTCTTATATACATATATGTTCCAAAAGAAACAAGCTGTTTAGACTATATTATGTTCAAATTCCCTCTCTAAATGAATGAACATCGAATCAAACATGTACTGCGTTTTCAAAAAAGTGCTTATGCAAACTCAATTCAAGCACATACATACCTTGCTTATGGAGTCTTCTTAAAGTACAAAGTTTTCTAAAACGATCTGGCAAGAATTAAGAGCCTAGCAGCTCAAATGAATATTTGAGTCAAATGAAGTTTTCTCGGCGAATAGACGGCAAAAATCAACATCTGCTGTGATTCTGGCCCGTGTCACTGAAATCAAATGAAAGCTATGTTTGCCATCATCAGTCATGCAATTTCTTGGGTTCCAAAATCTTAAAAGTGGTTAGATGAGCTTGAGGAATTGACAACATGTATTATATACATATATGTTCCAAAAGAAACAAGCTGTTTAGACTATATTATGTTCAAATTCACTCTCTCGTCTCTTATGAAGATAAAATCAAACATGTAATGAGTTTTCAAAAATGCTTATGCAAACTCAATTCAACACATACTTACCTTGCTTATGGAGTCTTCTTAAAAGTACCAAAAGTTTTCTAAAACGATCTGGCAAAATTAAGAGCCTAGCAGCTCAAATGAATATTTGAGTCAAATGAAGTTTCGGCGAATAGGCGCCAAAAATCAACATCTGCTGTGATTCTGGCCGTGTGCGCTGAAATCAAATGAAAGCATGTTTGCCATCATCAGTCATGCAATTTCTTGGGTTCCAAAAATCTTAAAAGTAGTTAGATGAGCTTGAGGGTCGACAACATGTCTTATATACATATATGTTCCAAAAAGAAACAAGCTGTTTAGACTATGTTATGTTCAAATTCCCTCTCTAGTATGAATGAACATCAAATCAAACATGTACTGCGTTTTCAAAAAAGTGCTTATACAACTCAATTCAAAGCACATACATACCTTGCTTATGGAGTCTTCTTAAAAGTACAAAGTTTTCTAAAACGATCTGGCAAGAATTAAGAGCCTAGCAGCTCAAATGAATATTTGAGTCAAATGAAGTTTCTCGTGAATAGGCGCCAAAAATCAACATCTGCTGTGATTCTGGCCCGTGTCATACTGAAATCAAATGAAACATGTTTGCCATCATCAGTCATGCAATTTCTTGGGTTCCAAAATCTTAAAGTAGTTAGATGAGCTTGAGGAACATGTCTTATATACATATATGTTCCAAAAAACAAGCTGTTTAGACTATATTATGTTCAAATTCCCTCTCTATGCGAATGAACATCCGTCAAACATGTACTGCGTTTTTCAAAAAAGTGCTTATGCAAACTCAATTCAAAAGCACATACATACCTTGCTTATGGAGTCTTCTTAAAAGTACAAAGTTTTCTAAAACGATCTGGCAAGAATTAAGAGCCTAGCAGCTCAAATGAATATTTGAGTCAAATGAAGTTTTCTCGTGAATAGGCGCCAAAATCAACATCTGCTGTGATTCTGGCCCGTGTGCGCACTGAAATCAAATGAAAGCATGTTTGCCATCATCAGTCATGCAATTTCTTGGGTTCCAAATCTTAAAGTAGTTAGATGAGCTTGAGGGGTCGACAACATATCTTATATACATATATGTTCCAAAAAGAAACAAGCTGTTTAGACTATATTATGTTCAAATTCCCTCTCTGTGCGAATGAACATCAAATCAAGCATGTACTGCGTTTTCAAAAAGTGCTTATGCAAACTCAATTCAAAGCACATACATACCTTGCTTATGGAGTCTTCTTAAAAGTACAAAGTTTTCTAAAACGATCTGGCAAAATTAAGAGCCTAGCAGCTCAAATGAATATTTGAGTCAAATGAATTTTCTCGTGAATAGGCGTAAAAATCAACATCTGCTGTGATTCTGGCCCGTATGCTTACTGAAATCAAATGAAGCATGTTTGCCATCATCAGTCATGCAATTTCTTGGGTTCCAAAAATCTTAAAAGTAGTTAGATGAGCTTGAGGTCGACAACATGTCTTATATACATATATGTTTCCAAAAGAAACAAGCTGTTTAGACTATATTATGTTCAAATTCCCTCTCTCGTCATGAATGAACATCAAATCAAGCATGTACTGCGTTTTCAAAAAAGTGCTTATACAAACTCAATTCAAAAGCACATACATACCTTGCTTATGGAGTCTTCTTAAAGTACAAAGAAGTTTTCTAAAAGCGATCTGGCAGAATTAAGAGCCTAGCAGCTCAAATGAATATTTGAGTCAAATGAAGTTTCTCGTGAATAGGCGCCAAAATCAACATCTGCTGTGATTCTGGCCGTGTGCTTACTGAAATCCAATAAGCATGTTTGCCATCATCAGTCATGCAATTTCTTGGGTTCCAAAATCTTAAAAGTAGTTAGATGAGCTTGAGGTCGACAACATGTCTTATATACATATATGTTCCCAAAGAAACAAGCTGTTTAGACTATATTATGTTTCAAATTCACTCTCTAAATCGCGAAGGAACATCAAATCAAACAAGTACTGCGTTTCCAAAAAAGTGCTTATGCAAGCTCAATTCAAAGCACCTACACACCTTGCGTATTGTGTCTGCTTAAAGTACAAAGTTTTCTAAAGCGATCTGGCAAATTAAAGAGCCTAGCAGCTCAAATGAATATTTGGAGTCAAATGAGAGATTCTCGTGAATAGGCGCCAAAATCAACATCTGCTGTGATTCTGGCCCGTGTGCGCACTGAAATCAAATGAAAGCATGTTTGCCATCATCAGTCATGCAATTTCTTGGGTTCCAAAATCTTAAGTAGTTAGATGAGTATATACATATATGTTCCAAAAAACAAGCTGTTTAGACTATATTATGTTCAAATTCCCTCTCTTTTCGCGAATGAACATCAAATCAAACATGTACTGCGTTTTCAAAAAAGTGCTTATGCAAACTCAATTCAAAGCACCTACTTACCTTGCTTATGGACTCTTCTTGAAGTAGAAAGTTTTCTAAAACGATCTGGCAAGAATTAAGAGCCTAGCAGCTCAAATGAATATTTGAGTCAAATGAAGTTTCTCGGCGAATAGACGCCAAAAATCAACATCTGCTGTGATTCTGGCCCGTGTGCGCTGAAATCAAATGAAAGCATGTTTGCCATCATCAGTCATGCAATTTCTTGGGTTCCCAAAATCTTAAAGTAGTTAGATGAGCTTGAGGGTCGACAACATGTCTTATATACATATATGTTCCAAAGAAACAAGCTGTTTAGACTATATTATGTTCAATTCCTCTCTGCGTCGCGAATGAACATCAAATCAAACATGTACTGCGTTTTCAAAAAGTGCTTATGCAAACTCAATTCAAAGCACATACATACCTTGCTTATGGAGTCTTCTTAAAGTACAAAGTTTTCTAAAAGCGATCTGGCAGAATTAAAGCCTAGCAGCTCAAATGAATATTTGAGTCAAATGATTTTCTCGGTGAATAGGCGCAAAAATCAACATCTGCTGTGATTCTGGCCCGTGTGCGCACTGAAATCAATAAAGCATGTTTGCCATCATCAGTCATGCAATTTCTTGGGTTCCAAAATCTTAAAAGTAGTTAGATGAGCTTGAGGGTAGAGCAACATGTCTTATATACATATATGTTCCAAAAGAAACAAGCTGTTTAGACTATATTATGTTCAAATTCCTCTCTCATTATGAATGAACATCAAATCAAACATGTACTGCGTTTTCAAAAAAGTGCTTATGCAAACTCAATTCAAAGCACATACATACCTTGCTTATGGAGTCTTCTTAAAGTACAAAGTTTTTCTAAAACGATCTGGCAGAATTAAGAGCCTAGCAGCTCAAATGAATATTTGAGTCAAATGAAGTTTTCTCGTGAATAGGCGTAAAATCAACATCTGCTGTGATTCTGGCCCGTTAATGTACTGAAATCAAATGGCTTTATGTTTGCCATCATCAGTCATGCAATTTCTTGGGTTCCAAAAAATCTTAAAGTAGTTAGATGAGCTTGAGGGGTCGACAACATATCTTATATACATATATGTTCCAAAAGAAACAAGCTGTTTTAGACTATATTATGTTCCAAATTCCCTCTCTAAATCGAATAGACATCAAATCAAACATGTACTGCGTTTTCAAAAAGTGCTTATGCAAACTCAATTCAAAAGCACATACATACCTTGCTTATGGAGTCTTCTTAAAGTACAAAGTTTTCTAAAACGATCTGGCAAGAATTAAGAGCCTAGCAGCTCAAATGAATATTTGAGTCAAATGAAGTTTTCTCGGCGAATAGGCGCCAAAATCAACATCTGCTGTGATTCTGGCCGATGTGTATACTGAAATCAAATGAAAGCATGTTTGCCATCATCAGTCATGCAATTTCTTGGGTTCCAAAAATCTTAAGTAGTTAGATGAGCCGGTCGACAACATGTCTTATATACATATATGTTCCAAAAGAAACAAGCTGTTTAGACTATATTATGTTCAAATTCCTCTCTCGTCATGAATGAATTATCCATCAAAAAATTAGATGAGCTTGGTCGACAACCTGTCTTATATACATATATATTTCCAAAAAACAAGCTGTTTAGACTATATTGTGTTTAAATTCCTTCTCTCGTCGAATGAACATCAAATCAAACATGTACTGCGTTTTTCAAAAAGTGCTTATGCAAACTCAATTCAAAAGCACATACATACACTTGCTTATGGAGTCTTCTTAAAGTACAAAGTTTTTCTAAAACGATCTGGCAGAATTAGAGCCTAGCAGCTCAAATGAATATTTGAGTCAAATGAAGTTTTCTCTCGGCGTGAATAGGCAAAAATCAACATCTGCTGTGATTCTGGCCGTGTCAGCTTTACTGAAATCAAATGAAAGCATGTTTGCCATCATCAGTCATGCAATTTCTTGGGTTCCAAAATCTTAAAGTAGTTAGATGAGGGGGTCTTATATACATATATGTTCCAAAAGGGAAACAAGCTGTTTAGAAGCTTATATTATGTTCAGAAATTCCTCCTCTCGTGCGTGTGAATGAACATCAAATCAACAGCATAATACTGCGTTTTCAAAAAGTGCTTATGCAAACTCAATTCAAAGCACACATACATACCTTGCTTATGAGTCTTCTAAAGTACAAAGTTTTCTAAAACGATCTGGCAAAATTAAGAGCCTAGCAGCTCAAATGAATATTTGGAGTCAAATGAGATTTTTCTCGGCGAATAGGCGCCAAAATCAACATCTGCTGTGATTCTGGCTTCCCGATGTGTGCTTACTGAAATCCAATGAAAGCATGTTTGCCATCATCAGTCATGCAATTTCTTGGGTTCCAAAATCTTAAAGTAGTTAGATGAGCCTATATACATATATGTTCCAAAAGAAACAAGCTGTTTAGACTATATTATGTTCAAATTCCCTCTCTCAAATGGCGAATGAACATCAAATCAAACATGTACTGTAGATTTTCAAAAAAGTTCTTATACAAACTCAATTCAAAGCACATACATACTGCTTGCTGTGAGTCTTCTTAAAAGTACAAAGTTTTCTAAAAGCGATCTGGCAAGAATTAAGAGCCTAGCAGCTCAAATGAATATTTAGAGTCAAATATGAGAGATTTTCTCGGCGAATAGGCATAAAAATCAACATCTGCTGTGATTCTGGCCCGATAATGCTTCTGAAAATCAAAAAATGAAAGCATGTTTGCCATCATCAGTCATGCAATTTCTTGGGTTCCAAAATCTTAAAGTAGTTAGATGAGCTTGAGGGTCGACAACATGTCTTATATACATATATGTTCCACAAACAAGCTGTTTAGACTATATTATCTTCAAATTCCCTCTCTCGTCGCGAATGAACATCAAATCAAACATGTACTGCCTTTTAAAAAAATGCTTGTACAAACTCAATTCAAAAGCACATACTTACCTTGCTTATGGAGTCTTCTTAAAAGTACAAAGTTTTCTAAAACGATCTGGCAAAATTAAGAGCCTAGCAGCTCAAATGAATATTTGAGTCAAATGTCGAGGAGATTTTCTCGCGAATAGGCGCCAAAATCAACATCTGCTGTGATTCTGGAAAGTCTCGTGCTTACTGAAATCAAATGAAAGCATGTTTGCCATCATCAGTCATGCAATTTCTTGGGTTCCAAAATCTTAAAGTAGTTAGATGAGCTTGAGGGTCGACAACATGTCTTAGCATATATATACATATATGTTCCAAAAACAAGCTGTTTAGACTATATTATGTTCAAATTCCTCTCTCATCATGAATAGACATCAAATCAAACATGTACTGCGTTTTTCAAAAAGTGCTTATGCAAACTCAATTCAAAGCACATACTTATCTTGCTTATGGAGTCTTCTTAAAGTACAAAGTTTTCTAAAAGCGATCTGGCAAGAATTAAGAGCCTATGCAGCTCAAATGAATATTTGAGTCAAATGAAGTTTTCTCGGCGAATAGGCGCCAAAATCAACATCTGCTGTGATTCTGGCCCGTGTGGCATACTGAAATCAAATGAAAGCATGTTTGCCATCATCAGTCATGCAATTTCTTGGGTTCCAAAATCTTAAAGTAGTTAGATGAGCTTGAGGGTCGACAACATATCTTATATACATATATGTTCCAAAAGAAACAAGCTGTTTAGACTATATTATGTTCAAATTCCCTCTCTCGTCGAGAATGAACATCAAATCAAACATGTACTCGTTTTTCAAAAAGTGCTTATACAAACTCAATTCAAAAGCACATACATACCTTGCTTATGGAGTCTTCTTAAAGTACAAAGTTTTTCCTAAAACGATCTGGCAAGAATTAAGAGCCTAGCAGCTCAAATGAATATTTGAGTCAAATGAAGTTTCTCAGAATAGGCGCCAAAATCAACATCTGCTGTGATTCTGGCCCGTGTGCACTGAAATCAAATGAAAGCATGTTTGCCATCATCAGTCATGCAATTTCTTGGGTTCCAAAATCTTAAGAAGTAGTTAGATGAGCTTGAGGTCGACAACATGTCTTATATACATATATGTTCCAAAAGAAACAAGCTGTTTAGACTATATTATGTTCAAATTCCTCTCTCAAATCGAATGAACATCCAAATCAAACATGTACTGCGTTTTCAAAAAGTGCTTATACAAACTCAATTCAAAGCACATACTTACCTTGCTTATGGAGTCTTCTTAAAGTACAAAGTTTTCTAAAGCGATCTGGCAAATTAAGAGCCTAGCAGCTCAAATGAATATTTGAGTCAAATGAAGTTTTTCTCGAAGATAGTAGCCCAAAATCAACATCTGCTGTGATTCTGGCCCGTGTGCTTACTGAAATCAAATGAAAGCATGTTTGCCATCATCAGTCATGCAATTTCTTGGGTTCCAAAATCTTAAGTAGTTAGATGAGCTTGAGGGTCGACAACATGTCTTATATACATATATGTTCCAAAAAACAAGCTGTTTAGACTATATTATGTTCAAATTCCCTCTCTAATCATGAATGAACATCAAATCAAGCATGTACTGCGTTTTCCAAAAAAGTGCTTGTACAAACTCAATTCAAAACATACTTACCTTGCTTATGGAGTCTTCTTAAAGTACAAAGTTTTTCTAAAACAATCTGGCAGAATTAAGAGCCTAGCAGCTCAAATGAATATTTGAGTCAAATGAATTTCTCGGCGAATAGGCGCCAAAATCAACATCTGCTGTGTGATTCTGGCCCGTGTCTTCACTGAAATCAAATGAAAGCATGTTTGCCATCATCAGTCATGCAATTTCTTGGGTTCCAAAATCTTAAAGTAGTTAGATGAGCTTGAGGGTCGACAACATATCTTATATACATATATGTTCCAAAAAAACAAGCTGTTTAGACTATATTATGTTCAAATTCCCTCTCTAAATGCATGAACATCAAATCAAGCATGTACTGCGTTTTTCAAAAAAGTGCTTATGCAAACTCAATTCAAAGCACATACTTACCTTGCTTATGGAGTCTTCTTAAAGTACAAAGTTTTCTAAAAGAAAAGCGATCTGGCAAGAATTAAGAGCCTAGCAGCTCAAATGAATATTTGAGTCAAATGAAGTTTTCTCGGCGAATAGGCGTAAAAATCAACATCTGCTGTGATTCTGGCCGTAAATGCTTACTGAAATCAAATGAAAGCATGTTTGCCATCATCAGTCATGCAATTTCTTGGGTTCCAAAATCTTAAAGTAGTTAGATGAGCTTGAGGGTCGACAACATGTCTTATATACATATATGTTCCAAAAGAAACAAGCTGTTTAGACCATATTATGTTCAAATTCCCTCTCTTTCGCGAATGAACATCCACGTCAAACATGTACTGCGTTTTCAAAAAGTGCTTATGCAAACTCAATTCAAAGCACATACTTACCTTGCTTATGGAGTCTTCTTAAAGTACAAAGTTTTTCCTAAAACGATCTGGCAAGAATTAGAGCCTAGCAGCTCAAATGAATATTTGAGTCAAATAGAAGTTTCTCACTGAAATAGGCGCCAAAAATCAACATCTGCTGTGATTCTGGCCGTTAATGTACTGAA
>NW_024402073.1:0-10568 GCF_016859285.1 Xiphias gladius
GATTCTACCCTCCTCGTTATCTGGGTTGCTACAATCCACAAGTGGAGGGAAGCAGTACTTTGCTGGTAGAGGCTGTAGGTGGAGTTTCTGACTCAGCTTTCTGTCAGATTCTGCAGGTGGAGGAGCTGCAGGTTGCTGGCACAGGCTGGAGGTTGAAGCTTGGGTATACGTAGCCTTAAATATGAATCTGCAGGTGGAGGCGGTACTGCAGATTTCTGGTAGAGGTGGGAGGTGGAGAGAAAAGGGCCTCAGCTGTCTGCCCGAAGCTGCAGGTGGAGGAGGCTACAGCTAGCTGACAGAGGCTGGAGGTGGGAGGAATGGATTCAAGGATTTTACTGGCAGAGAATGTAACTAGTTGTGGCCTCCCAGCTGTCTGCCAAAATAGTCAGATGTAGAAAGCTGCAGGTTGCTGGCAATGGCTGGACGTGGAGGCTTTGCCTGCACATTTGCCAAAATCTGCAGGTGGAGGCCGCAGTGGATGTCGCTGGCAAGGCATGTAGGTGGAGGGTCACGATTCAGCTTACCACAATCTGCAGGTGGAGGCGGGGACTGCAGATGTCTGGTACATGCTGTCGGTGAAGTTTGGTCCCAGCCGCTCGAGAATCTGCAGGTGGAGTTTGCAGAGGAAGCTGCTGAGGCTGTAGATGGAGTTTGGGCTTGCAGGATTTTCTGTGGGTGGCGTGTTGGAGCTGCCGGTTTCTGGTAGATGCTGAAGGTGGAGCTTGTCAAAGGATTCAGCAGGAACAAGATTTTCAGTTGTTTACCAAGAGTGTAGTTGGAGCTTGGGGCTGCATTTGGATGGTAGAGGCTGCAGATTTGGGTTGTAAGCGCTTGTAGCTGGAGCATGTGTTTGCAGCTGTCTGCTGACTGCAGGTGGAGGCTAGAGCAGCAGATGGCTGCTGTAGTAAGAATGCAGAGTTTACATCCTACGGTGGCTGGTAGGCGGAGGGTGGAAGGAAGCAGTGAAGCAATCTTACACAGGTCTTTGGTGGAGACGGTCTATACTGTAGATGTTTGACAGAGTCGACAGCTGGAGGCTGAGGCTACAGAAAGTGGCTGGATGAGGCTGTGGGTAGAGGATGAACCATGGCACTACTGGCAGAGGCTGTGTGTGTCCTGGCAGATGATTTAGGTGGTGGTTGAGTCTGATTAAAGAGCTTTCTGACACAGAGGCTGCATTAACTGATTGATTAACTGATTGTGTTTTGAGTTGTGTGACTTGCTAAGACGACTTAAAAACTACTACAATATTTACAGTTGTATTTGATCTGATTAAGGATGATTATTTCTTTCATTGTTTGCAGTGTTTCTGCTACTTTCATCTTAGCTTTAGTTCTTAGCTCTTTTGTTTGGTGGTGGGCCAGGTTCCGGTTCTTGAGACGTATCAACATCATAAAGGGGAGGATAGACTCCAGCCCCGTATGAAACGTCCACACGCACCAGTCCATCTTCTTGGACTGACGTCGTAAACATGGGACGATTGAGTCTCCCACAGCTTCTGTTTGATTTGGCGTCCGAGCTGTAAACTGTAGGGACGAATCCGGCCATTCTTGTACCCGAGAGTGGAAGAAAGAGAAATTACAGAATAAGAATACACGTGGTTAAAAAAGCTTAAATGTTTCAGAAAGATGAGTGATAGCGGTTTCTGTGATTTGACAAATGTGACAGTGATGTGATGGACGGAGTCGTGATTTTTGACACAAACATACTCAAGATATCATCTACCACTTCGTGGTAGATTTTCTGGTACTCTTCCACTGAGCGGTTGTGTATTTTCACAGGACCGTCAGGTCTACAGCAGCAAAGCTTGGCTGGTTATTAGCACTGGAGGGCCGGGGGCCGGGGGGCAGAGTCGAGACTTCTGGCAGGTCATCAGGTGAAATGGCGGATGGAGGCCTCTGGTCCACATCCACCTTCCCTTCAGGTTCAGCAGAAGGATGGCTCTTGGGGCACGGAGCTCTGCTTCCTCTTCCGGGAAGGCCGGCAGTAGTAACAGAGCGCTAGCCTCGATGGAACTCTGCACCTGAGGAAGGTCGATAGCACAGGATTTCAGGCTCTGGAAGACTTTGACTTGGTAACAGCAAACTTTTCAAATCTCACTAGAGAATAAAATGTATATGAGATGAGCTACAGAGGACTGCTCTGTCAAGGCAAAAGACCCTGCACAGATTCCTTCCATGGAATTTTTCACCTGGCTGCAAGAAGAATTTCACATCAAGAACAGTAAAAATGAACTCAAATGTTGCTCTTCATGGGAATAAGAGCGAATGAAGGATTTGGTCTTTTCCATCAAGTTTTCAATCCAAATGTCTAACCTGGTCATTCCTGCAGCATGGACACTTGCTGTAGGGTCTATGCCTCCCGGCACCCTCTGCCCGGCGTGCCGAGATTCTCTTCCTCATCCAGTAGTTGTGGTCTGTCAGGTGGATGGGCACGTCACACTGCAACAAAACACACACATGTTGGAATGGGGCTCTACAAGTTCAGTAAAAGCAAGTTCTCAATTTAAAGTTTCATTTGAGAAGAAGTACAGAATTACTATCAGCAAAATGTATTTAAAGCATCCAAAGTAAAAGTAGTCATTATGCAACTGAGGGGCCGTTGTCTGATTTATATTATGAAATGTTAAATTATGGGTTACACAGTATTGATGCGTAAATGTATTAGACAAACATCAATGTTGTAGTCCGTAAGGTTGGAGCTCATTTTAACTGCCTGACATACTGATGGGTCAATAATCTTTAAAAATCAATCATGGTTTATAAGTTGATCAAATGTCTGGGCCACAAACTTAAACGATCAAATAAAAGTGTAACTGTAAGTGTCAAATAAAAGTCACGGAGTACAAAGTAAAAACACTGACTCCTGAAATGTAGTGGAGCAAAAGTACGAAGGAGCAGATAATAGAATGAATAAACTTAAGCAAGTTGAGTACCTCCAGACTTGACTTAAGTATAGTACTTGAGTCAATGCGCTGGTTTACTCTCCAGTATTGATGTTTTCAGACAATTGTTTCCAAAACTGTTACAATAAACAGGGTTTAATTAACCTGCTTTGGGGCCCAGGCCAACAGTCAGGTGCTGGGCCCCTATGAACCCCATACCTCACACTGTCTGTGCACTGTGTACAATGTGCAATTATATAACACGTTAAACTCATGAATCTAGGTCTATGAAACATGTAAGAACAAAATTGAAGCAAGTCTTAAAAACATATTTTGACACAGGGGCCCTCTTCAAGGGCAGGTAATTAAGGGTACCAGTTTAAGGCCCCATCCTGTCACTTGGTTTTGTGCTTTAGTGTTGTACATTCCAAAATAAATTTCCATGTCAAAGACACCAGAGCATTGTTTCACCATATAATACACACAAAATGTAACATCACATATCACACAAAAGGTGCCGTGGGGCTTGTATGAGGATCATCAAAATCTATTTTAAAGCATTTGTTGAAAACACAATAATCTAGGGTAATACTTGGGACGGGCCTCAATTTAGGGTGAAGGGAGCGCTCCGCTGGGGAGAGGCAGAAGTCGTTGGTGTTTTTAGAGGATGGGGTTGAGGAATAAGATGAAGCAGAAGCAGATGAGGTCACGGCTGCTGCATATATCGCCTGGGGGAAGGAGGGAAAAATAAGCATTAATATGCCTCAGACTAGGATTGATCATTTCTAAAATGCATTAAAATGTTGTCTAGTTAGTTAAAATGCATCAAAAACACTAATGTGTGACATACCTCTGCTGCTTCATGGTGTAGTAGGACCTCTTCGTTGGACCTGTCATGCAGGTTACACAGCTTGGACTTCACCATATTTGGCAGCTCACACAGAGACTGTTGATGCTTCTGGGATAATCATTGGTCGACCAACTGGTGTTTGCCTGCGATGAGACAACGGAACCAAATAAAAGGACTGAAAATGCTTTTGGACAATGTTGAAAGGGCCTGGAGAAGAAAACAACAGGAATGAAGTTTGGGAAAATAAAGATAACTTGTTCCTGTCTTCATTGAATATTTTAAGTATGTAGACCTTTATACTCACTGATCATGCCGTGGCTGCGGCTGCCGTGACGTTGGGTGCGTGTAGACTATAGGCTGGAAGTGGAGCTGCGTCATGTTTTTGAGGTTTGCAGGAAGAGGCAACAATCTCGGGTGAAGCGTGGGGCTGAATCTGACTGTTAGTGCCAGAGGGAGGTTAAGATGCAGGTTTTCTGGAGTTGGAGTGTGGGTTGGAACTGTGTGGTGGAGGCTGGAGGCTGGAGGCGGTGGCTGAGGATGCAGCTGGCTAACAGAAGTTCCAGGTGAAGGCTGGGACCACAGCTGAGTGACGGGGGCTGCAGGTGGGTTGTACATAACTAACAACCATTTGTAGGTGGAGGTTGGGGCTCCGGGTTACTGGTGGAGGCTGCAAGCGTTGGTTGAATGTGGGCTTCAAAAAGATGTTGGATCTGTTTAAGGCTGGAAGAAGCTGCTGGCAGTAGAAGTTGCAGGTGCAGTGTGGCTTGTTAACTGTCTAGCAGAGGATGGTGGGGGTGGAGGTTTGGGCCTCAGCTGTCTGCCAGATTCTGCAAGTGGAGGTTGGAGCTGTAGTTTGTAGGCAGAGGCTGCAAGTGAAGATTCTACCCTCCGTTATCTGCTACAATCCACAAGTGGAGGAAGCAGTACTTTGCTGGTAGAGGCTGTAGGTGGAGTTTCTGGACTCAGCTTTCTGTCAGATTCTGCAGGTGGAGGGAGCTGCAGGTTGCTGGCACAGGCTGGAGGTTGAAGCTTGGGTATACGTGTTTCCCAATATGAATCTGCAGGTGGAGGCGGTACTGCAGATTTCTGGTAGAGGTGGGAGGTGGAGAAAAGGGCCTCAGCTGTCTGCCCGGGCTGCAGGTGGAGGAGGCTACAGCTAGCTGACAGAGGCTGGAGGTGGAGGAATGGATTCAAGGGATTTTACTGGCAGAGAATGTAACTAGTTGTGGCCTCAGCTGTCTGCCAAAATAGTCAGATGTAGAAAGCTGCAGGTTGCTGGCAATGGCTGGACGTGGAGGCTTTGCCTGTACATTTGCCAAAATCTGCAGGTGGAGGCCGCAGTGGATGTCGCTGGCAAGGCATGTAGGTGGAGGGTCACGATTCAGCTTTCTACCACAATCTGCAGGTGGAGGCGGGGACTGCAGATGTCTGGTACATGCTGTCGGTGAAGGTTTTGGTCCCAGCTCTGCAGAATCTGCAGGTGGAGTTTGCAGAGGAAGTTGCGGCTGAGGCTGTAGATGGAGTTTTGGGCTTGCAGGATTTTCTGTGGGTGGCGGTTGGAGCTGCTGGTTTCTGGTAGATGCTGAAGGTGGAGCTTGTCAAAGGATTCAGCAGGAACAAGATTTTCAGTTGTTTACCAAGAGTGTAGTTGGAGCTTGGGGCTGCATTTGGATGGTAGAGGCTGCAGATTTGGGTTGTAAGCGCTTGTAGCTGGAGCATGTGTTTGCAGCTGTCTGCTGACTGCAGGTGGAGGCTAGAGCAGCAGATGGCTGCTGTAGTAAGAATGCAGAGTTTACATCCTACGGTGGCTGGTAGGCGGAGGGTGGAAGGAAGCAGTGAAGTAATCTTACACAGGTCTTTGGTGGAGACGTGTCTATACTGTAGATGTTTGACAGAGTCGACAGCTGGAGGCTGAGGCTACAGAAAGTGGCTGGATGAGGCTGTGGGTAGAGGATGAACCATGGCACTACTGGCAGAGGCTGTGTGGCTGTGTGTGTCCTGGCAGATGATTTAGGTGGTGGTGGTGGTGGTTGAGTCTGATTAAAGAGCTTAAATTAAAGAACTTGCTAAGACGACTTAAAAACTACTACAATATTTACAGTTGTATTTGATCTGATTAAGGATGATTATTTCTTTCATTGTTTGCAGTGTTTCTGCTACTTTCATCTTAGCTTTAGTTCTTAGCTCTTTTGTTTGGTGGTGGGCCAGGTTCCGGTTCTTGAGACGTATCAACATCATAAAGGAGGATAGACTCCAGCCCGTATGAAACGTCCTACACGCACCAGTCCATCTTCTTGGACTGACGTCGTAAACATGGGACGATTGAGTCTCTCCCACAGCTTCTGTTTGATTTGGCGTCCGAGCTGTAAACTGTAGGACGAATCCGCCATTCTTGTACCTACGAGTGGAAGAAAGAAAGAGAAATTACAGAATAAGAATACACGTGGTTAAAAAGCTTAAATGTTTCAGAAAGATGAGTGATAGCGGTTTCTGTGATTTGACAAATGTGACAGTGATGTGATGGACGGAGTCGTGATTTTTGACACAAACATACCTCAGCATATCATCTACCACTTCGTGGTAGATTTTCTGGTACTCTTCCACTGAGCGGTTGTGTATTTTCACAGGACCGTCGTGGTCTACAGCAGCAAAGCTTGGCTGGTTATTAGCACTGGAGGGCCGGGGGCCGGGGGGCAGAGTCGAGACTTCTGGCAGGTCATCAGGTGAAATGGCGGATGGAGGCCTCTGGTCCACATCCACCTTCCCTTCAGGTTCAGCAGAAGGGATGGCTGCGCGGGGCACGGAGCTCTGCTTCCTCTTCCGGGGAAGGCCGGCAGTAGTAACAGAGCTGGGGCCTCGGGATGGAACTCTGCACCTGAGGAAGGTCGATAGCACAGGATTTCAGGCTCTGGAAGACTTTTGACTTGGTAACAGCAAACTTTTCAAATCTCACTAGAGAATAAAAACGTATATGAGATGAGCTACAGAGGACTGCTCTGTCAAGGCAAAAGACCCTGCACAGATTCCTTCCATGGAATTTTTCACCTGGCTGCAAGAAGAATTTCACATCAAGAACAGTAAAAATGAACTCAAATGTTGCTCTTCATGGGAATAAGAGTGAATGAAGGATTTGGTCTTTTTCCATCAAGTTTTCAATCCAAATGTCTAACCTGGTCATTCCTGCAGCATGGACACTTGCTGTAGGGTCTATGCCTCCGGCACCCTCTGCCGGGCGTGCGAGATTCTCTTCCTCATCCAGTAGTTGTGGTCTGTCAGGTGGATGGGCACGTCACACTGCAACAAAACACACACACATGTTGGAATGGGGCTCTACAAGTTCAGTAAAAGCAAGTTCTCAATTTAAAGTTTCATTTGAGAAGAAGTACAGAATTACTATCAGCAAATGTATTTAAAGCATCCAAAGTAAAAGTAGTCATTATGCAACTGAGGGCCGTTGTCTGATTTATATTATGAAATGTTAAATTATGGGTTACAGTATTGATGCGTAAAATGTATTAGACAAACATCAATGTTGTAGTCCGTAAAGGTTGAGCTCATTTTAACTGCCTGACATACTGATGGGTCAATAATCTTTAAAAATCAATCATGGTTTATAAGTTGATCAAATGTCTGGGCCTCAAACTTTAACGATCAAATAAAAGTGTAACTGTAAGTGTCAAATAAAAAGTCACGGAGTACAAAGTAAAAACACTGACTCCTGAAATGTAGTGGAGCAAAAGCACGAAGGAGCAGATAATAGAATGAATAAACTTAAGCAAGTTGAGTACCTCCAGACTTGACTTAAGTATAGTACTGAGTCAATGCTGGTTTACTCTCCAGTATTGATGTTTTCAGACAATTGTTCCCAAAACTGTTACAATAAACAGGGTTTAATTAACCTGCTTTGGGGCCCAGGCCAACAGTCAGGTGCTGGGCCCCTATGAACCCCATACCTCACACTGTCTGTGCACTGTGTACAATGTGCAATTATATAACACGTTAAACTCATGAATCTAGGTCTATGAAACATGTAAGAACAAAATTGAAGCAAGTCTTATAAACATATTTTGACACAGGGCCCTCTTCAAGGGCAGGTAATTAAGGGTACCGGTTTAAGGCCCCATCCTGTCACTTGGTTTTGTGCTTTAGTGTTGTACATTCCAAAATAAATTTCCATGTAAAGACACCAGAGCATTGTTTCACCATATAATACACAAAAATGTAACATCACATATCACACAAAAGGTGCCGTGGGGGCTTGTATGAGGATCATCAAAATCTATTTTTAAAGCATTTGTTGAAAACACAATAATCTAGGGTAATACTTGGGACGGGCCTCAATTTAGGGTGAAGGGGAGCGCTCCGTTGGGGAGAGGAGCAGAAGTCGTTGGTGTTTTTAGAGGATGGGGTTGAGGAATAAGATGAAGCAGAAGCAGATGAGGGGTCACGGCTGCTGCATATATCGCCTGGGGGAAGGAGGGAAAAATAAGCATTAATATGCCTCAGACTAGGATTGATCATTTCTAAAATGCATTAAAATGTTGTCTAGTTAGTTAAAATGCATCAAAAACACTAATGTGTGACATACCTCTGCTGCTTCATGGTGTAGTAGGACCTCTTCGTTGGACCTGTCATGCAGGTTACACAGCTTGACTTCACCATATTTGGCAGCTCACAGAGACTGTTGATGCTTCTGGGATAATCATTGGTCGACCAACTGGTGTTTGCCTGCGATGAGACAAAACGGAACCAAATAAAGGACTGAAAATGCTTTTGGACAATGTTGGAAAGGGCCTGGAGAAAAACAACAGGAATGAAGTTTGGGAAAATAAAGATAACTTGTTCCTGTCTTCATTGAATATTTTAAGTATGTAGACCTTTATACTCACTGATCATGCCGTGGCTGCGGCTGCCGTGACGTTGGGTGCGTGTAGACTATAGGCTGGAAGTGGAGCTGCGTCATGTTTTTGAGGTTTGCAGGAAGAGGCAACAATCTCGGGTGAAGCGTGGGGCTGAATCTGACTGTTAGTGCCAGAGGGAGGGTTAAGATGCAGGTTTTCTGGAGTTGGAGTGTGGGTTGGAACTGTGTGGTGGAGGCTGGAGGCGGTGGCTGAGTGACGGGGGCTGCAGGTGGGTTGTACATAACTAACAACCATTTGTAGGTGGAGGTTGGGGCTCCGGGTTACTGGTGGAGGCTGCAAGCGTTGGTTGAATGTGGGCTTCAAAAAGATGTTGGATCTGTTTAAGGCTGGAAGAAGCTGGTGGCAGCAGAAGTTGCAGGTGCAGTGTGGCTTGTTAACTGTCTAGCAGAGGATGGTGGGGGTGGAGGTTTGGGCCTCAGCTGTCTGCCAGATTCTGCAAGTGGAGGTTGGAGCTGTAGTTTGTAGGCAGAGGCTGCAAGTGAAGATTCTACCCTCCGTTATCTGCTACAATCCACAAGTGGAGGAAGCAGTACTTTGCTGGTAGAGGCTGTAGGTGGAGTTTCTGGACTCAGCTTTCTGTCAGATTCTGCAGGTGGAGGGAGCTGCAGGTTTCTGGCAGAGGCTGTCAGTGGAGGGTCTGACCTCAGCTGTCTTCCAGAATCTGCAGGTGGAGGCGGGGACTGCAGATGTCTGGTACATGCTGTCGGTGAAGGTTTTGGTCCCAGCCGTCTGCAAGAATCTGCAGGTGGATGATGCTGCAGGTTCCCTGCAGAAGCTGGAGGTAGTGGGTGTGACTGCAGCCTTCAGCCACAATGTGCAGGTAGAGGATGATGATGCACCTGGATACAAACATAGCAACTATGGAATCCTTGACGTCCATTTTGTGAACATCTGTTTCTACAGTCACATCTCACCTCTGTGATCTAAAGTTTCATCCAAACAAGCTGTAAAAGACCTGAGATCAAGTTCATATCTAACTATGACAAACTGTCCAGCTCTGACTGCGTCCTCGGTCAGACTTTTTTGCTAGAAATTTGGTCTAAGTCTTAGCATGAACGGCTCCTTGCGGGCTTTGGCAACATTTGGACCTAAAATCTACATTACAAGCTCACTGATTAAAAACTCTTATTAGGTATTTTTGATTTTCACTCCAACCATATTTCAGGTTTTCCAGGCAGAAGCAGGATCAGTACGTGCATCTACTAATCGAGAGTGTAGCTTGGCGCATTTTACGCACGCCGCAGAGTCGCGGTATCTTCATTTATCATTTCAAATTGTTCTCCACGACGACAGGATCAGTCAGATCTACGTGAAAATACTCTTCAGGGTTTGTGCTGTCTGACTCAGATTCCAGGTTTATTGAGTAAAAACATCTGGGACATAGAAACCGTCCTCAGGATGCTTCCGGTCCCATCAGAGCTGCTGGGACATTGTTATTATAGGTAAAGGTCCAAATTAAAATGATATAATTTTATGAATAATATAAATATTTTTGTGTCCTTTCGGGTTTATTTTTACAAGGAGTTTTAAAGATTTTTTTAAAAATGCAATGTCTCACAATAATTGCAGTAGTGGCGTTGTTGTTGGCATTGAAGCGCACCATCACCTACATTTCGGCCTTTTCAGAAAAAAAAATGGCGTCGCTAGTGGCCGAATTCCTTGATACCAATAATTTACATCAACAGCCTGTAAAGTGAAAGAAGTAAATAATAATGTGTGAAAAATAATTCACGATTCTAAAACTTCAGATCCTCGGTCGATTTTCAACTTCAGAAAACATAACTGGTGAATCCTCCCTACATAGTTTTCCACTATTTTGAAAAGTCCTCTTCCTGAAATGCAAAGTTCCCAGCAGGCCCTTAAGGCAACAGGGATGATGTCTACATGAAAACATTGAAAAACCACATTGTTT
>NW_024402074.1:0-10511 GCF_016859285.1 Xiphias gladius
CTGGTCGATGGTCTTCGGCCACTGATCACAGACTTTTTTGCCAGGATGACTAGCGGAACAGTGAAGCTTCTTCAATCAGGTACCCCTGTTAGTGCACTATGGTTCTGCTGGCCGAGCTGCTTTTGGAATTGATAACCTCAATTTCAAAACATATTGTCGGCCCTTAAGAGCAGATGTAGAGGTCTGAGAATCTTCAGACGTGTCTGGGCAGCACAGTCTCTCAGATTTACCGATGAGGTTCCTGGACCCTGAGGATCCAGTCCAAGCGTGTCAGCTCAAAGGCGACTGACAAAGCTGATGGAGCTGGAGGAAGGTGGCAGAAAAGAATCCAATCTGCCATGGCCACTTCTCGTCCTTTGAGGAGCCTTTACTGGATAAATGTCCTCCCCTGTAGACTTAACACAATGATCAAAGCATGCCTGCAAGAATGTTGAAAGCATTAGCAGCCAAGACCAAACCTGCACAAACGCAGCAGACAGAAGAGAAGGAGGCCGGACCATCTCCATAGAGACAAAAGAACAGTAAAGGGACCACCTCAGGCTGGAGGACGTAGTGTTCGCAGACCTGATCAGTCACCGGTCAGTTCTGTGGAGTCAGACACAGCAGCAGAGAGGAGGAGTCTCATCAGAGAACAGCATTGAGTGAAAAAAAAGTAAGGCTGTCGGAAATAATTAGCAAGGAGGTTCAAGCAATCATAGAACCTCTGTTGGATGAAGTCATCAGACTCTGAGTATGAGCTGCCTTGCGGTCACTGAAGCTTCTCTGGAGATTAAACTGCAAGCAGATGACATAAGCTCAGTTGTTAGTGCGAAGACTGAGAGTTTTGAAAGCGACCGAATCTCTGGCGCCCAAGCCCAGATCCCAACAGGCGTGGCGTCTCTTAGATAGTGAGGAGAAAAGATTAGGTTTTTTTTTTAAAAGGTTTGCCAAAAGCATCCATTCATCGAATAGTCAGCACAAGTCAAGACTAAAATTGTAGGACTCCAAAGTTGAAGGCAGAGAGTCATTCAGTCATGTAGCTAGGGTTGACTTTCTCTGCTTGCTCGAACTGAAAGGATGACGAAAACAAAAGATGGAAATGAGGGTGTGTGTTTCGGAGATTCAAAAACATCACACCTACCACAGTTCTGGTTTTCACAAAAGAACTTAGCGATCTCCTCTACAATCACGCCATGAGTGAGATTGTTAGAACCAATTGGAAAAAGCGAAACTTACAGGGCGGTGTCTGTTCCTGGGCATGCTAACCTGTATGCTGACATGCAGATAAAGTGGCGTGTTTCCTGTCCCATGATGGGCTGGTGGGTGAAAACTCAGGCCGAAGAAGCACAGTGGCAGGGTGACCTTTCACTGCGGACACCAGAGTCACTAACCTTGTCACTTAGCTCCCAGAGGTCGCTCTCGTCGGGAGGAGGCGGGCGTATCTTGGAAAAAAGGAAGTGTATGTCAGGATTCTCGTGGAGGAAGCTCTTGGTGTTGTTAGAAAGTCAGGAATCCAGGCTACGCCTTTCCACACTTAGAGCATCAAACAGCGAATGTTCAACGTGGAGCCAAAGTAGAAGCGCCCACTTATGATATTACCCAGAAACTTTTAAACACCTCCTAAGGACGTTTCAAGGACCTGTGTGGCCAGTGGGGCTAATGCGGAGAATGTGCTAGCTGCCATGAGTTTAGGAATCAATATTTGAAAAACATTGCCTCACTTTCAAAACTCACTGACACGACCAAAAATAACACTACACCATCTCAGGTTATTCTCCTCTATGAAAAGCCGTCTCAACACCGTCCGGGTAGGTGGTAAGTTTTTGTCCTTTTTAGACCACCCTAATTTCATGATGAAAAAAAAAAAAAAATGGTCGAGGTTGTCTTTTTCACGTCAAGATGAAAGTAACAAGAAGGCTCCAGTCCCTGCCTCCGTCCGGGTTCCGTCCTGCTCCACTGGCCTCTGTCCCTTCAACGACCAGGATTAGTGGAGCAAGTTTCTAGATCTGGGGCAGGACTGGAGCTCTCAGGGCACGCCTCAGTGGTCCAACAAGTGTGACCTCGCCAGAAGGTGGGGTTCGATTCAGCCTGAGCCCTCTTGAGCGTGAGTGTTGTCCACTGTGGTGGCGTGGGTTTTCTCCAGGTGCTCCGGTTTCCTCCACATTCATCAAACCATTCAGCAATTGCCCCCCAAAAGAAAAAACGTTAAAATGATTCACCAGCATAAAATGACTAAGAATTCACAAAATAAATATTCAACTCAGACTGAAATTCTGATGTTTCTGTTATGCTCATAATTCCAACATATGTATGGTACAATAAAACTGTGTTCTGCTGCAACAGTGTTTGTTCTTATTGAAATCAATTCAGCATTCAAATTATGAAGGCATGACCAGAAATGGTTAGTAGGTGAGTCCGCGGTTAGGGCTGTTACGTAACGTTTGTTTGCAATACTCACTTGCATCACCGGTTCATTTTTACACATAACCAGTCAACTTTTTAGAGATCGCTTTCTCAATATTGGCCGTTTAAAAAGAAAAGATCACTCCAACAATATCGTTCAAGAAAAATGATGTTTTACTAGTTACAACTGGGTTCACAGATTTCTCGAGTGTCGGTGAGCAATCCACCTAAGTCTCCTATTCCCAGTGAGCACATTACAACAGTAAACAATTGCAAAATAAAATCGAGTTGTATAACATTTGCTAATGAAGGTAAATGTCGAATAAAAGAAATAGAAAAAAACAATAGAATAATAGATTATATTTATTCTTGTTTGGTGTACTATTAAGAAAAATACAGCAGTGTTGTCTGTCAGCACTCAACTCCTTGACTGGATAAGATGAATAAGAGACATGTCTTGTTGCTGATTAATATTAAGTAGACATAATGTTTCTTTTTAGTGTTATTTGATGGCATTTCAAGTAAGCTCTGTAGCATATTTGTTGAGAGTTAAATTTGTGTTCCAGGAAGCCGAGCATCTTTAAATTCATTCCTTTGAAACAGGTGAAACTGGAAGAAACCTATTGAAGGACCACACAGAGGAGATCCTTCCTTTGCTGAAAGGTGTCAGATGGGGAACAAGCAGAAGCCAGATCAGGGCCGTATCTATCAAGAACTCGGGATCCTTCACGAGTTTTGAGTTAAGGACAATCAATTATATAGAGGATGCCATGGGCATTGAAAAACAAAGCGAAAAAGTGCTGCCTCATCTAAACCACAAACACACTATTTTTTTAACATAATTCTTTCCTTCGTCCTCAAAGCTCAAACTGGCTGTGACTTTGCGATAGCAAAGTGAAGGGAATGCGCCGCCCTTGGTCATCTCTCGCGGCGTCCTTGCGCCGCACGTCTCCAAGCTAATGCTGTGCAGCTCGAGGAAGGGCCCTTAAATAGAGTTAAAAGTTTGGGTTTATCTGCAATTTTCAGTTTGTACATTATTGGCATTATAAGCAAACCTTGTTAGACACTAATTCATACTTCATTCTTCAAATGGAATGAATTTGGACGTATCTGACTGTGAAGTACAGTACCACAGTACACCACGTATCCTCGTCTCGTAAGGACCAGAGTTAGGAGGTTTATGGGGTTAGATGTGTTGACCTGTTTATTTGATTTATTTATGCGGACATATCAAGGAGAAGGGGCCACCGAGGCTGCATACTGTATACAATAATACTGTCTATTCATTTCCTTTCAGTCAATTCATTTATGCAATTTCATTTTGGCAAAAGCCTAAAAGCAGTTCATTTGAAAAGCAAACGTTTGTCAAAGTCAACTATATAAGAACCCGTTGCACCTTCATCCAGTAGAGATGTCATCGTAATGTTTTTAATATCACCGTATGCCTGCCTTTTATTTCTGATGACAGATTTGATTCCTCCTGTTCACGGATGATACCAGTCTTACACAGATCTGTGGAGAGATATTGCTTTCGTTCTTCACGTCTCTTTTCAGATGCTCTTTGCTGGAGGGATTTCGTTGCCCTACCTTCCGCTTTAAATGCTCCACTGATGTTCAATCCATTAGATGCTTTGACTTCATTGGTTAGTTATTTATACAGGCATGGTGGGCCGTATTAAAAAGGGAGGTCGGAGCTCCTTCTTTCTCAATGACCGTGGCTTTCATGGTCCCGGGTCAAACTGAATTAGGTGAAGTGTTTCAGGAACTCTCGGAGGTGCTGCTTGTTTGACTGGATTTGGTTTGTGCCTTCCCATATAGCACCAGGTGGGGCCTCTCTGCTTTTTGTCTGTAACTTGTTTTTCCCTTCACTGCAAAACTGATGTCTTTTTGGGAATTGCAGAAGACAATAACTGAATACACTATCTACAACTTTTACTGTAGTAATGCGAGGAACTAGAGAACGAAAAAAAAAAACTAAAGCATGTTCAGACTGAGGCTCAACCATAGTTGTCCGTAGATTCACATTTTTTTGTGGTGTTCTACAATAAAATAGAACTCACGGTGAGATGAGACCTGGGGAATGTCAACGTGAGAGACTTGAATATATAGCTTGATAATTCGAGAGATTGGTCTGATCAGGTGTCCTTCCAATATTTCAGTCAGTGATCTTTAACTTCGCCCATTCGGTGTTCACTGTTCACTGAATTCATACCTTTTTGATTTTTACTACTTTCATTGTACTGCTTAACCATTTACTTCAAGCTCACCATTTATTTAACGGCTGCCTGGTGCACTTCTGGTTTGTTCATCGTGAAAAACATATGATAGTATTATTATTTATTGATGATGGTTTTTTTGTCACTTGACTCTTACTAAGAGGCCACGTCTGGTTGATTCATGTCACATATGTTCAGATCATACATGGGTTTTGTCAGTCCCCAGCAGAAAGATTTCATCTAAACTTCTCAGGGTCTTCAGAACAATTAGAGGCTCAAAAGTGGTCGAATGACTGATATGATCAATTAATAAGATTAGAAAAAAAAAGACCAAATCATGCGCAGATTTTATGGGACTCAGAGTAGTTAGATTGGCTGGGACCATTTTCATAATGCCACATATGCATCATTAACAATTCATACAACTGTGTTAATACAATTTTGGGCATCATTCTAATTGTACATAATTTACCCTGTATGTATATCTATGTAGTAATAGATAATCTTTGTCACTGGTCTTTTCACATTGGGCATTCAGCTAATTGTCAGCCTCTCGCGTGTCATGGCATCAAATGATTTAACTGGTAGCGTCTTGCGTCTCTGTAGCTGCTTATGAGGACTATCTTACAGTAGCGTGGCTGGGGAACCCGAGAAGAGCGGGCTTTGTTTCCCGGACTCTTGAGGAACTTTTCGTTACAATTGCCATGAAACAAGTTAAGCTGGTTTCTCATTTTAGCGGAGTTTTGCGGCGAAATGACACCTGTCGCTCCATGTGTTGTTTATCCGCCCGTGGCAGATGACTTGGGCGTTCAGCGGCTCAACGAAAAGGAGAAATGAGCCAAAAGCGCATCGCGTTGCTAGCGAAGCGGTTGCTAGGCGTCACGGTTGCTTATGACGGTTGCTGGGTTCGATTCGCTGTTTGGGGGCGGGGCTTTAACGTAGTCAATCGCACGATCTGGGCCTTCCCCTGTGCAGCGATGTTTTTATGGCGCGCAATTAATGGCGTCATGTGCGTCCTATTTATTAGTCCGTCCTGCCTGCTGCGTTCGGTTAATCTTCAGTTCTGCTAGTGTTTACACTGAAGGCCGATCAGGAAAACTGAACCAGGGATTTTGTAAAACACACATACACACACAAGAAGTCACCATGGATACAAAAAGGTCACAGAAGGGGAGACACACCACAGGTCCTGGTCGATGGTCTTCAGCCTGTCTGAACTTTTTTGCCAGGATGACTAGCGGAACAGTGAAACCTTTTCAATCAGGTACTGATGATGCCACTATCGTTCTGCTAGCTGACTGCTAGAATTGATAACCTCAATTTCAAAACATATTCTCATTACCAAGGAGCCAAGATGTAGGTCTGAGAATCTTCAGGCGCGTGTCTGGGCAACACAGTCTCTCAGATTTTCGATGGGGTTCTGGACCCTGAGGATCAGTCAGCGTGTCGGCTCGGCGACTGACAAAGCTGATGGAGGAAAGAGGGTGGCAGAAAAAGTCAATCTGCCATGGCCACTTCTCGTCCTTTGAGGTACTTACTGGATAGAGTGTCCTCCCCTGCAGACTTAACACAATGATCAAGCGCTGCAAGATATTTGAAAGCATTAACGTAAGACCAAAAACCTGCACAAGCCATAGCCAGACAGAAAGAAGGAGGCGGACCATCTCCTATAGAGACAAAAAGACAGTGAGGACCACCTCGAGCTGGAGGGCGTGGTGTTCGCAGACGCCCCAGATCAGTCTTGTTCAGTTCTGTGGAGTCAGACACACAGCAGAGGAGAGGTCTCATCAGAGGACAGCATTGTGGTGAAAAAAGTAAGGCTGTCAGGAAATAATAGCAAGGAGGTTCAAAGCGTCTTAGAACCTCTGTTGGATGAAGTGTCAGACTCTGAGTATGAGCTGCTGCAGTCTAAACTTCTCTGGAGATTAAACTGCAGCCAGATGACCTCGCTCAGTTGTTAAAGATGCAGAGACTGAGAGTTTACAACGATAGAATCTGGCCCAAGCCCCAGATCTAACAGGCGTTAAGCGTCTCTTAAGGTAATCGAGGAGAAAGATTAAGTTTTTTAAAAGAGGTTTGCCAAAAGCATCCATTCATCGAATAGTCGCTGAAGTCAAGACTAAATTCAACTTGGGACTCAAAAGTTAGAAGGCAGAGAGTCATTCCAGTCCTTATAGCTAGGGTTGACTCCTGCTTATGTTCAGAGATGACGAAAAAAACAAAAAAGATGGAAATGAGGTGTGTGTTTTGGAGATTCAAAAACATCAAACCTTCCGAGTTCTGGTTTTCACTAAAAAGAACTTAGCGATCTTCTCTACAATCACACTTCGCAGATGAGAGATTATTCAGAACAATTGGAAGCGAAACTTACAGAATGATTGTCTGTTCTGAGTAGCATGCTAACCTGTATGCCATTGCTCTGGAACAAAGTGGCAGTGTTCCTGTCATGATGGGCTGGTGTGGTGAAAACTCAGGCGGCAACGTGAGCAGAATTGACACTACGCTTTAGCGGACACCGAGTCACTGTGCTAACGTCACCCAGCTCCCAGGGTCATGTCGTCGGGAGAGGCGGTATCACGGAGAAAAAAGAAATTAACATGTCAGAGTTCACAAGTGGGCTCTTCGCGTTGACATTCAGAAGAGTCAGAATTGAACTCGCCTTTCCACACTTAGGAAGCATCAAACCATGAATGTTGACGTGGGCCAAAATTCGGCGCCACTTATGATATTACCCAAGAAACTTTTAAACACCTCCACAAGGACGTTTTCAAGGACCTGTGTGAGGAGTGGGGCTGTGCGGAGAATGTGCTAGCTGCCATGAGCTTAGGGGAATCCAATATTTGAAAAACACATTGCCTCCACTTTCTTCAAAGTTTACCTGACACGACCAGTAAACAAATACCACACCATCTCAAGGTTATTCTCCTCTATGAGAAAAGCCGCTCAACACCGCTGTGGATGGAGTAGTGTTTGTCCTTTTGAGACACCCCACTCTCTATGATGAAAAAAAATGGTCGGGGTTTGTCTTTTTCTCAAGATAGTATAGAGGCTCCAGTCCTGCTCACGCCTGAATGTTCTTCTGCTCCACTGGCCTCTGTCCTTCAACGCACGGAGGTTCAGTGGAGCAGGACTTTACCTAGATCTGGGGCAGGACTGGAGCTCTCAGGGCCAGTGGTCAACAAGTGTGACCTCACAGCCAGAAGGTGAAGGTTCGATTCCGCCCTTAAGCCCTTGAGCGGAGTGTTGTCCACTGTGGTGGCGTGGCTTACTCCGGTGCTCCGTTTCTCCCACATTCATCAAACCATATTCAGCAATTGCCTCTGTAAAAGAAAAAACATTAAAAAATGATTCACCAGCATAAAATGACTAAAATTCACAAAAATAAATATTCAACTCAGACTGAAATTTGATGTTTCTGTTATGCTCATGAATTCCAAATATGTATGAGGCACACAAAACAGGTTCTGCTGCAACAGTGTTTGTTCATATTAAAATCAATTCAGCATTCAAATTATAGGCATGACCAAATAGTTAGTAGGTGTTAGGGCTTTACGCCAACGCTTGTTTGCAATACTCACTTGCATCACCCGGAAAGTTCATTTCACATAACCAGTCAGTCTTTTTAGAGATCGCTTTCCAATATTGTGGCTTCGCTTAAAAAAAGTCACTCCAACAATATCGCTCAAAGAAAAATGATGTTTTACTAGTTACAACTGAGTTTCACAGGATTTCAGTGTCAGTGGGCACCAATCCACTAAGTCTCCTATTCTAGTGAGCACATTAAGAACAGTAAAACTATTGCAAAAATAAAATCGAGTTTGTATAACATTTAACAATGAAGGTAAATGTCCTAATAAAAGAAATAGAAAAAACAATAGAATAATAGATTATATTTATTCTTGTTTGGTGTCTTTATTAAGAGAAAAATACAGTGTTGTCTGTCAGCACTCAACTCCTTGACTGGATGAGATGAATAAGAGACATGTGTTGTTGCTGATTTATAGCTGGCAGACATACTGTTTTCTTTAGTGTTATTTGATGGCATTTCAAGTAAAGCTCTGTATTTGTTGAGTTAAATTTGTGTTCAAGGAAGCCGAGGAAAAATCTTTTAAATTCATTCAACTTTTGAAACAGGTGAAACTGGAAGAAACCTATTGAAGGACCACACAAGAGGAGATCCCTCCTTGGCTGAAAGGTGTCAGATGGGGAACAAGCAGGAATTCAGATCAGGGCTCGAGATTCATCAAAGAACTCAGGATCCTTCCTTGAGTTTTTTGAGTTAAGGACAATCAGTATATAGAGGATGCATGGAGCATTGAAAAAACAAAGCGAAAAAAGTGCTGCCTCATCTAAACCACAAAACCACTTCTTTTTTAACATAATTCTTTCCAACAAATCCCTCAAGCTCAAATGACTGTGACTTTGCCGATAGCAAAGTGAAGGAGACGCCGCCCTTGGGTATCTCTCCGGCACGATCAACCGCCGCGTCTCCAGAAGCTAATGCTGTGCAGCTCGGAAGAACCGCAAATAGGGATTAAAAGTTTGGGTTTTATCTGCAGATTTTTCAGTTTGTACATTATTAGCATTATAAGCAAGCACTTGTTAGACACTAATTCATCTTCATTCTTCAAATCGGCCGGAATTTGGACAATATCTGACTGTGAAATTACAGTACCACAGTACCACCGTGTCCTTGTCTCAGCGTAGGGACCAGAGTTAGGAGGTTTATAGGGGTTAGATGTGTTAACCTACTGTTTATTTGGTTATTTGCGGATATCAAAGGAGAAGGGGGCCACCGAGGCTGCATACTGTATACAATAATACTGTCTATTCATTTCCTTTCAGTCAATTCATTTTAATACAATTTCATTTTGTTTTTAGCCAAGCCTAAAAAGCAGTTCATTTAGCAAACGTTTGTCAGAAGTCAACTTCTTAAAGAACCCCGTTGCACCTTCATCAGTGAGATGTCATCCTTAATGTTTTAATATCTCCGTATGCCTGCCTTTTATTTCTGATGACAGATTTGGTTACTCCTGTTCACGGTTGATACCAGTCTTACAGATCTGTGTGTGGAGATGTTACGCTCGTTCTTCTACGTCTCTTTTCAGATGCTCTTTGCTGGGAGGATTTCGTTGCCCCTTCCGCTTTAAAATGCTCCACTGATGTTCAATCCATTAGATCTTTGACTACGTTGATTTAGTTATTTATACAGGCGTGTCAGTGGGTGGCTAAAGGGAGGTCGGGCACCTCCTTCTTCTCCAATGACCCGTGGCTCGCTGGTCCACGGTCAAACTGGTGGAGTGTTTCAGGGCTCGGGTGCTGTTATTTGTTTGGTTGAACTATTTGTACGCTTAACAACTGCCAGGTGGGACTCTGCTTTTTGTCACCAACTTATTTTCCCTTCACACTGCAAAACTGATGTCTTTTGGGAGGTGCAGAAGACAATAACTAGATACACTATCTACAAAAGCTTTTTCACACGCTGTGGTAATGGGAACTAGAAGAGAGAACAAAAAAACTAAGCACAACATTAGTTACAGGGACTCTAACTCATGTTAGGATTGTCAAATGAATTCATTTTTTGTTTGAGATGTTCCTATTAAAATGAGGCTCTTACGGTGGTGAGATGAGACCTGAGAATGTCAGAGCGAAGACGAATGTCTTAAAACATCAAGTAATTACAGATTGGTCTGATCAGTGTCCTTACAGCAACAATGGATTCATGATCAGTGTCACCTTCCTTGACCAGTACATTCACTCAGCTTCTATAGTTAGCACACTTTTGAGGCACCACTACTTTTGTTTATGCTACTTAATAAGCTGCTTCAACTCCACTGCATTTATTTGCGGCTGCTGGTGCTTCTCGGATACAAATTTCATACTGTTGAAAACTATATGATAAGTGTATAAATA
>NW_024402075.1:0-10420 GCF_016859285.1 Xiphias gladius
AAATGAAGTTTTCGGCTAATAGACGCCAAAAATCAACATCTGCTGTGATTCTGGCCCTCTAAGACTGAAATCAAATGAAAGCATGTTTGCCATCATCAGTCATGCAATTTCTTGGGTTCCAAAATCTTAAAGTAGTTAGATGAGCTTGAGGGTCGACAACATATCTTATATACATATATGTTCCAAAAGAAACAAGTTGTTTAGACTATATTATGTTCAAATTCTCTCTCGTCATGTAATGAACATCAAATCAAACATGTACTCATGTTTCAAAAGTGCTTATAAAACTCAATTCAAAGCACATACTTACCTTTGCTTATGGAGTCTTTAAAGTACAAAGTTTTCTAAAACGATCTGGCAAGAATTAAGAGCCTAGCAGCTCAAATGAATATTTGAGTCAAATGAAGTTTTCGCTGAATAGACGCCAAAATCAACATCTGCTGTGATTTTTGGCCCTCTAGACTGAAATCAAATGAAAGCATGTTTGCCATCATCAGTCATGCAATTTCTGGGTTCCAAAATCTTAAAGTAGTTAGATGAGCTTGAGGGGTCGACAACATATCTTATATACATATATGTTCCAAAAGAAACAAGCTGTTTAGACTATATTATGTTCAAATTCCTCTCTCGTCATGTAATGAACATCAAATCAAACATGTACTCATGCTTTCAAAAATGCTTATGCAAACTCAATTCAAAGCACATACTTACCTTGCTTATGGAGTCTTCTTAAAGTACAAAGTTTTCTAAAACGATCTGGCAAGAATTAAGAGCCTAGCAGCTCAAATGAATATTTGAGTCAAATGAAGTTTTCGCTAATAGACGCCAAAATCAACATCTGCTGTGATTTTGGAAAGTCTGCACTGAAATCAAATGAAAGCATGTTTGCCATCATCAGTCATGCAATTTCTGGGTTCCAAAATCTTAAAGTAGTTAGATGAGCTTGAGGGGTCGACAACATATCTTATATACATATATGTTCCAAAAGAAACAAGCTGTTTAGACTATATTATGTTCAAATTCTCTCTCTCGTCGCGAATGAACATCAAATCAAACATGTACTGCGCTTTTCAAAAATGCTTATGCAAACTCAATTCAAAGCACATACTTACCTTGCTTATGGAGTCTTCTTTAAAGTACAAAGTTTTCTAAAACGATCTGGCAAGAATTAAGAGCCTAGCAGCTCAAATGAATATTTGAGTCAAATGAAGTTTTCGCTGAATAGACGCCAAAATCAACATCTGCTGTGATTCTGGCCTGCAAGACTGAAATCAAATGAAAGCACGTTTGCCATCATCAGTCATGCAATTTCTTAGGTTCCAAAATCTTAAAGTAGTTAGATGAGCTTGAGGTTCGACAACATGTATTATATACATATATGTTCCAAAAGAAAAAAGCTGTTTAGACTATATTATGTTCAAATTCTCTCGTCATGCTAATGAACATCAAATCAAACATGTACTGCGCTTTCAAAAATGCTTATACAAACTCAATTCAAAGCACATACTTACCTTGCTTATGGAGTCTCTTTAAAGTACAAAGTTTTCTAAAACGATCTGGCAAGAATTAAGAGCCTAGCAGCTCAAATGAATATTTGAGTCAAATGAAGTTTTCGCTGAAATAGACGCCAAAAATCAACATCTGCTGTGATTTTGGAAAGTCTCAAGACTGAAATCAAATGAAAGCATGTTTGCCATCATCAGTCATGCAATTTCTTGGGTTCCAAAATCTTAAAGTAGTTAGATGAGCTTGAGGGTCGACAACATATCTTATATACATATATGTTCCAAAAGAAACAAGCTGTTTAGACTATATTATGTTCAAATTCTCTCTCGTCGCTAATGAACATCAAATCAAACATGTACTGCGTTTTCAAAAATGCTTGTACAAACTCAATTCAAAGCACATACTTACCTTGCTTATGGAGTCTTCTAAAGTACAAAGTTTTCTAAAACGATCTGGCAAGAATTAAGAGCCTAGCAGCTCAAATGAATATTTGAGTCAAATGAAGTTTTCGCTAATAGACGCAAAAATCAACATCTGCTGTGATTTTGGAAAGTCTATGACTGAAATCAAATGAAAGCATGTTTGCCATCATCAGTCATGCAATTTCTTTCTAGGTTCCAAAATCTTAAAGTAGTTAGATGAGCTTGAGGGGTCGACAACATATCTTATATACATATATGTTCCAAAAGAAACAAGTTGTTTAGACTATATTATGTTCAAATTCTCTCTCGTCATGAATGAACATCAAATCAAACATGTACTGCGTTTTCAAAAAATGCTTATGCAAACTCAATTCAAAGCACATACTTACCTTGCTTATGGAGTCTTCTTAAAGTACAAAGTTTTCTAAAACGATCTGGCAAGAATTAAGAGCCTAGCAGCTCAAATGAATATTTGAGTCAAATGAAGTTTTCGCTGAATAGACGCCAAAATCAACATCTGCTGTGATTTTGGAAAGTCTGCGACTGAAATCAAATGAAAGCATGTTTGCCATCATCAGTCATGCAATTTCTGGGTTCCAAAATCTTAAAGTAGTTAGATGAGCTTGAGGGTCGACAACATGTCTTATATACATATATGTTCCAAAAGGAACAAGCTGTTTAGACTATATTATGTTCAAATTCCCTCTGTCGTCGCTAATGAACATCAAATCAAACATGTACTGCGTTTTCAAAAAATGCTTGTACAAACTCAATTCAAAGCACATACATACCTTGCTTATGGAGTCTTTAAAGTACAAAGTTTTCTAAAACGATCTGGCAAGAATTAAGAGCCTAGCAGCTCAAATGAATATTTGAGTCAAATGAAGTTTTCAAGCTAATAGACGCCAAAATCAACATCTGCTGTGATTTTGGAAAGTCTGCAAGACTGAAATCAAATGAAAGCATGTTTGCCATCATCAGTCATGCAATTTCTGGGTTCCAAAATCTTAAAGTAGTTAGATGAGCTTGAGGGTCGACAACATATCTTATATACATATATGTTCCAAAAGAAACAAGTTGTTTAGACTATATTATGTTCAAATTCTCTCTCGTCATGTAATGAACATCAAATCAAACATGTACTGCGTTTTCAAAAAGTGCTTATGCAAACTCAATTCAAAGCACATACTTACCTTGCTTATGGAGTCTTCTTAAAGTACAAAGTTTTCTAAAACGATCTGGCAAGAATTAAGAGCCTAGCAGCTCAAATGAATATTTGAGTCAAATGAAGTTTTCGCTGAATAGACGCCAAAATCAACATCTGCTGTGATTCTGGAAAGTCTGCAAGACTGAAATCAAATGAAAGCATGTTTGCCATCATCAGTCATGCAATTTCTCTGGGTTCCAAAATCTTAAAGTAGTTAGATGAGCTTGAGGGTCGACAACATATCTTATATACATATATGTTCCAAAAGAAACAAGCTGTTTAGACTATATTATGTTCAAATTCTCTCTCGTCATGTAATGAACATCAAATCAAACATGTACTGCGTTTTCAAAAAATGCTTGTACAAACTCAATTCAAAGCACATACTTACCTTGCTTATGGAGTCTTCTTAAAGTACAAAGTTTTCTAAAACGATCTGGCAAGAATTAAGAGCCTAGCAGCTCAAATGAATATTTGAGTCAAATGAAGTTTTCGCTGAATAGACGCCAAAAATCAACATCTGCTGTGATTTTGGAAATTCTCCGCACTGAAATCAAATGAAAGCATGTTTGCCATCATCAGTCATGCAATTTCTTGGGTTCCAAAATCTTAAAGTAGTTAGATGAGCTTGAGGGGTCGACAACATATCTTATATACATATATGTTCCAAAAGAAAAAAGTTGTTTAGACTATATTATGTTCAAATTCCCTCTCTCGTCGCGAATGAACATCAAATCAAACATGTACTGCGTTTCAAAAATGCTTGTACAAACTCAATTCAAAGCACATACTTACCTTGCTTATGGAGTCTTCTTAAAGTACAAAGTTTTCTAAAACGATCTGGCAAGAATTAAGAGCCTAGCAGCTCAAATGAATATTTGAGTCAAATGAAGTTTTCTCGGCTAATAGACGCCAAAAATCAACATCTGCTGTGATTTTGGAAAGTCTGCGCACTGAAATCAAATGAAAGCATGTTTGCCATCATCAGTCATGCAATTTCTTGGGTTCCAAAATCTTAAAGTAGTTAGATGAGCTTGACTTATATACATATATGTTCCAAAAGAAACAAGCTGTTTAGACTATATTATGTTCAAATTCTCTCGTCATGTAATGAACATCAAATCAAACATGTACTGCGCTTTCAAAAAATGCTTGTACAAACTCAATTCAAAGCACATACTTACCTTGCTTATGGAGTCTTCTTAAAGTACAAAGTTTTCTAAAACGATCTGGCAAGAATTAAGAGCCTAGCAGCTCAAATGAATATTTGAGTCAAATGAAGTTTTCTTCGCTGAATAGACGCCAAAATCAACATCTGCTGTGATTTTGGAAAGTTCAAGACTGAAATCAAATGAAAGCATGTTTGCCATCATCAGTCATGCAATTTCTTGGGTTCCAAAATCTTAAAGTAGTTAGATGAGCTTGAGGGTCGACAACGTATCTTATATACATATATGTTCCAAAAGAAACAAGCTGTTTAGACTATATTATGTTCAAATTCCTCTCACGCTAATGAACATCAAATCAAACATGTACTGCGCTTTCAAAAAGTGCTGTACAAACTCAATTCAAAGCACATACTTACCTTGCTTATGGAGTCTTTAAAGTACAAAGTTTTCTAAAACGATCTGGCAAGAATTAAGAGCCTAGCAGCTCAAATGAATATTTGAGTCAAATGAAGTTTTCTCGCTGAATAGACGCCAAAAATCAACATCTGCTGTGATTTTGGAAAGTCTCAAGACTGAAATCAAATGAAAGCATGTTTGCCATCATCAGTCATGCAATTTCTTGGGTTCCAAAATCTTAAAGTAGTTAGATGAGCTTGAGGGGTCGACAACATATCTTATATACATATATTCTCCAAAAGAAACAAGCTGTTTAGACTATATTATGTTCAAATTCTCTCGTCATGTAATGAACATTGAATCAAACATGTACTGCGTTGCAAAAAATGCTTATGCGAACTCAATTCAAAGCACATACATACCTTGCTTATGGAGTCTTCTTAAAGTACAAAGTTTTCTAAAACGATCTGGCAAGAATTAAGAGCCTAGCAGCTCAAATGAATATTTGAGTCAAATGAAGTTTTTCGCTGACTAGACGCCAAAAATCAACATCTGCTGTGATTTTGGAAAGTCTCAAGACTGAAATCAAATGAAAGCATGTTTGCCATCATCAGTCATGCAATTTCTTGGGTTCCAAAATCTTAAAGTAGTTAGATGAGCTTGAGGGTCGACAACATATCTTATATACATATATGTTCCAAAAGAAACAAGTTGTTTAGACTATATTATGTTCAAATTCTCTCTCGTCATGTAATGAACATCAAATCAAACATGTACTGCTTTTCAAAAAGTGCTTATGCAAACTCAATTCAAAGCACATACTTACCTTGCTTATGGAGTCTTCTTTAAAGTACAAAGTTTTCTAAAACGATCTGGCAAGAATTAAGAGCCTAGCAGCTCAAATGAATATTTGAGTCAAATGAAGTTTTCGCTGAATAGACGCCAAAAATCAACATCTGCTGTGATTCTGGCCTGTCAAGACTGAAATCAAATGAAAGCATGTTTGCCATCATCAGTCATGCAATTTCTTGGGTTCCAAAATCTTAAAGTAGTTAGATGAGCTTGAGGGTCGACAACATATCTTATATACATATATGTTCCAAAAGAAACAAGTTGTTTAGACTATATTATGTTCAAATTCCTCTCGTCATGTAATGAACATCAAATCAAACATGTACTGCGTTTTCAAAAAGTGCTTATGCAAACTCAATTCAAAGCACATACTTACCTTGCTTATGGAGTCTTCTTAAAGTACAAAGTTTTCTAAAACGATCTGGCAAGAATTAAGAGCCTAGCAGCTCAAATGAATATTTGAGTCAAATGAAGTTTTCGCTTAATAGACGCCAAAAATCAACATCTGCTGTGATTTTGAAAGTTCAAGACTGAAATCAAATGAAAGCATGTTTGCCATCATCAGTCATGCAATTTCTGGGTTCCAAAATCTTAAAGTAGTTAGATGAGCTTGAGGGTCGACAACATATCTTATATACATATATGTTCCAAAAGAAACAAGTTGTTTAGACTATATTATGTTCAAATTCCTCTCGTCATGTAATGAACATCAAATCAAACATGTACTGCTTTTCAAAAATGCTTGTACAAACTCAATTCAAAGCACATACTTACCTTGCTTATGGAGTCTTCTTAAAGTACAAAGTTTTCTAAAACGATCTGGCAAGAATTAAGAGCCTAGCAGCTCAAAATGAATATTTGAGTCAAATGAAGTTTTTCGCTGAATAGACGCCAAAAATCAACATCTGCTGTGATTTGGAAAGTCTCATGACTGAAATCAAATGAAAGCATGTTTGCCATCATCAGTCATGCAATTTCTTGGGTTCCAAAATCGTAAAGTAGTTAGATGAGCTTGAGGGTCGACAACATATCTTATATACATATATGTTCCAAAAGAAACAAGTTGTTTAGACTATATTATGTTCAAATTCTCTCTCTCGTCATGTAATGAACATCAAATCAAACATGTACTGCGCTTTCAAAAAATGCTTGTACAAACTCAATTCAAAGCACATACTTACCTTGCTTATGGAGTCTTCTTTAAAGTACAAAGTTTTCTAAAACGATCTGGCAAGAATTAAGAGCCTAGCAGCTCAAATGAATATTTGAGTCAAATGAAGTTTTCTCAGCGAATAGACGCCAAAAATCAACATCTGCTGTGATTTTGGAAAGTCTGCACACTGAAATCAAATGAAAGCATGTTTGCCATCATCAGTCATGCAATTTCTTGGGTTCCAAAATCTTAAAGTAGTTAGATGAGCTTGAGGGGTCGACAACATATCTTATATACATATATGTTCCAAAAGAAAAAAGTTGTTTAGACTATATTATGTTCAAATTCTCTCTCGTCATGTAATGAACATCAAATCAAACATGTACTGCCTTTTCAAAAAAGTGCTTATGCAAACTCAATTCAAAGCACATACTTACCTTGCTTATGGAGTCT
This sequence comes from Xiphias gladius, assembly GCF_016859285.1. Lineage (NCBI taxonomy): Eukaryota > Metazoa > Chordata > Actinopteri > Istiophoriformes > Xiphiidae > Xiphias > Xiphias gladius. The sequence goes on from NW_024402075.1 coordinate 7,159, forward strand.
TCTTAAAGTACAAAGTTTTCTAAAACGATCTGGCAAGAATTAAGAGCCTAGCAGCTCAAATGAATATTTGAGTCAAATGAAGTTTTCTCGCTGAAAAGACGCCAAAAATCAACATCTGCTGTGATTCTGGAAAGTCTGCGCACTGAAATCAAATGAAAGCATGTTTGCCATCATCAGTCATGCAATTTCTTGGGTTCCAAAATCTTAAAGTAGTTAGATGAGCTTGAGGGTCGACAACATATCTTATATACATATATGTTCCAAAAGAAAAAAGCTTTTTAGACTATATTATGTTCAAATTCTCTCTCGTCATAATGAACATCAAATCAAACATGTACTGCGTTTTTAAAAAAGTGCTTATGCAAACTCAATTCAAAGCACATACTTACCTTGCTTATGGAGTCTTCTTAAAGTACAAAGTTTTCTAAAACGATCTGGCAAGAATTAAGAGCCTAGCAGCTCAAATGAATATTTGAGTCAAATGAAGTTTTCTCGCTGAAAAGACGCCAAAATCAACATCTGCTGTGATTCTGGCCCGTCTCAAGACTGAAATCAAATGAAAGCTTGTTTGCCATCATCAGTCATGCAATTTCTTGGGTTCCAAAATCTTAAAGTAGTTAGATGAGCTTGAGGGTCGACAACATATCTTATATACATATATGTTCCAAAAGAAACAAGCTGTTTAGACTATATTATGTTCAAATTCTCTCTCGTCATAATGAACATCAAATCAAACATGTACTGCGATTTCAAAAAAGTGCTTTTGCAAACTCAATTCAAAGCACATACTTACCTTGCTTATGGAGTCTTCTTAAAGTACAAAGTTTTCTAAAACGATCTGGCAAGAATTAAGAGCCTAGCAGCTCAAATGAATATTTGAGTCAAATGAAGTTTTCGCTGAATAGACGCCAAAATCAACATCTGCTGTGATTTTGGAAAGTCTGCGACTGAAATCAAATGAAAGCATGTTTGCCATCATCAGTCATGCAATTTCTTGGGTTCCAAAATCTTAAAGTAGTTAGATGAGCTTGAGGGTCGACAACATATCTTATATACATATATGTTCCAAAAGAAACAAGTTGTTTAGACTATATTATGTTCAAATTCCTCTCTCGTCATGCTAATGAACATCAAATCAAACATGTACTGCGTTTTCAAAAAAATGCTTATACAAACTCAATTCAAAGCACATACTTACCTTGCTTATGGAGTCTTCTTAAAGTACAAAGTTTTCTAAAACGATCTGGCAAGAATTAAGAGCCTAGCAGCTCAAATGAATATTTGAGTCAAATGAAGTTTTCGCTGAATAGACGCCAAAAATCAACATCTGCTGTGATTTTGGAAAGTCTAAGACTGAAATCAAATGAAAGCATGTTTGCCATCATCAGTCATGCAATTTCTGGGTTCCAAAATCTTAAAGTAGTTAGATGAGCTTGAGGGGGTCGACAACATGTCTTATATACATATATGTTCCAAAAGAAACAAGTTGTTTAGACTATATTATGTTCAAATTCTCTCTCGTAATGAACATCAAATCAAACATGTACTGCGTTTTCAAAAAGTGCTTATGCAAACTCAATTCAAAGCACATACTTACCTTGCTTATGGAGTCTTCTTAAAGTACAAAGTTTTCTAAAACGATCTGGCAAGAATTAAGAGCCTAGCAGCTCAAATGAATATTTGAGTCAAATGAAGTTTTCTGAATAGACGCCAAAAATCAACATCTGCTGTGATTTTGGAAAGTCTCAAGACTGAAATCAAATGAAAGCATGTTTGCCATCATCAGTCATGCAATTTCTTGGGTTCCAAAAATCTTAAAGTAGTTAGATGAGCTTGAGGGTCGACAACATATCTTATATACATATATGTTCCAAAAGAAACAAGTTGTTTAGACTATATTATGTTCAAATTCTCTCTCGTAATGAACATCAAATCAAACATGTACTGCTTTTCAAAAATGCTTGTACAAACTCAATTCAAAGCACATACTTACCTTGCTTATGGAGTCTTCTTAAAGTACAAAGTTTTCTAAAACGATCTGGCAAGAATTAAGAGCCTAGCAGCTCAAATGAATATTTGAGTCAAATGAAGTTTTCGCTGAATAGACGCCAAAAATCAACATCTGCTGTGATTTTGGAAAGTCTGCGACTGAAATCAAATGAAAGCATGTTTGCCATCATCAGTCATGCAATTTCTTGGGTTCCAAAATCTTAAAGTAGTTAGATGAGCTTGAGGGTCGACAACATATCTTATATACATATATGTTCCAAAAGAAACAAGCTGTTTAGACTATATTATGTTCAAATTCCTCTCTCGTCATAATGAACATCAAATCAAACATGTACTGCGCTTTCAAAAAATGCTTATGCAAACTCAATTCAAAGCACATACTTAGCGTGCTTATGGAGTCTTCTTTAAGTACAAAGTTTTCTAAAACGATCTGGCAAGAATTAAGAGCCTAGCAGCTCAAATGAATATTTGAGTCAAATGAAGTTTTCGCTTAAGACGCCAAAATCAACATCTGCTGTGATTTTGGAAAGTTCATGACTGAAATCAAATGAAAGCATGTTTGCCATCATCAGTCATGCAATTTCTGGGTTCCAAAATCTTAAAGTAGTTAGATGAGCTTGAGGGTCGACAACATATCTTATATACATATATGTTCCAAAAGAAACAAGTTGTTTAGGACTATATTATGTTCAAATTCTCTCTCGTCATGTAATGAACATCAAATCAAACATGTACTGCTTTTCAAAAAAGTGCTTATGCAAACTCAATTCAAAGCACATACTTACCTTGCTTATGGAGTCTTCTTAAAGTACAAAGTTTTCTAAAACGATCTGGCAAGAATTAAGAGCCTAGCAGCTCAAATGAATATTTGAGTCAAATGAAGTTTTCGCTGAATAGACGCCAAAAATCAACATCTGCTGTGATTCTGGAAAGTCTGGCGACTGAAATCAAATGAAAGCATGTTTGCCATCATCAGTCATGCAATTTCTGGTTCCAAAATCTTAAAGTAGTTAGATGAGCTTGAGGGTCGACAACATATCTTATATACATATATGTTCCAAAAGAAACAAGTTGTTTAGACTATATTATGTTCAAATTCCTCTCTCTCGTCATAATGAACATCAAATCAAACATGTACTGCGTTTCAAAAATGCTTGTACAAACTCAATTCAAAGCACATACGTACCTTGCTTATGGAGTCTTCTTAAAGTACAAAGTTTTCTAAAACGATCTGGCAAGAATTAAGAGCCTA
>NW_024402076.1:0-10352 GCF_016859285.1 Xiphias gladius
TTACAGCAAATTAACACGATTTTCAATTCTTGAAAATTCTACATGAAATACCTTAAAATGGTTACTTTCAGATGTGTCTGTAGAAGATGAATCTGTATTTCCTAGTAACTCTGATACCTTTTCTTTGACATCATTTTGTCAAATCGTCTCATTTAATGCAAGACACTGACAATCTAGTGGGTTAGTGACATCTATACATTTCTCACTGAAGATGTTTGACGTTGTTATTTTAAGTACATTTAATTGCTTGTCCAGTATGTTTCTTGATCACTTTTGAGCTCCCCCTGGTACACAGTCCACACGTCCACAACAAAGAACTTTATGAACTGTTATAGCTTAGTATCCCATTGTTTTTATGCATTACAACACAGATAGATAATAGATAACTGATGGATAGAAAGTATAAATATTACAGCCAATTTATAATAATGCCATACATAAATGTACACACACATTTGAATCAATTATTTACTTGTTTAAAGTCGAGGTTTGAGTGAAAATGTGAGAAGACTCACCTCTTGACAGTATTATAAAAAGAAACTACTGAAACTACTGGCTGAAACTACACGGCATCCCCGTTAACAGGAAATAATGCTGGTACTACTTCCGGGGTGAATGAATAATGTTCCATATTAGGAAACGTCGCCGTCTCGGGAAGCTGTTGCTTAGGAAGTAAAGCAGGTCACCCACTAATCTCTGCGTCGGTGGTTCGAGTCCCAGCTCCTCCTGTCTATATGTCAGAGTGTCGTCGCACAAGACACCGAAACCCTAACTTGCTTCCAAGGCGCAGGCCGGCGCCTCGCATGACCGTTCTGTCACCGTCCATGTGTGAATGGGTGAATGAGAGGCCAGTTGTAAAGCCCCCTGTTTGTTGAGGTAGAAAGAGAGATATACCAAATAAGTGCAGTCCATTTACCGTTTTGTGATGTCGCAATTGTCAGCCGTTCAGAAACCGACATTTGAGACAGGGAATAAAGACAAAACATTAAAATTCAATGAACAGCAGCTACAGATATAGCAAATTCAAATTTCCGCACATTCTGGATAGGAGTTTGGGAAAGCCTGTGAGTCTTGTTGGAGTGTTTCAGCGGTGATCTTAAAACAATGTTTGCGATGCATAATCTTTGTTGGCGTGTTTTCCATCATCTCTCATATTTGTCATATGCTTGTGCTCTCTCTAACTGTCAAAGATCCTGTATCCCCGAGTCCAAAGAAGACCTTATAAGTGCAACAAAAATATCACCCCCAGGGTCTTGATAGGCTAAGAGTAGCCTGTTGGGGGTTGAGATGGCTGCAGTACAGAGACAGAGGAGAGCACACATCTTTTTTGAGAGATGTTTGTAGTGATTGTCAAATATGGCCTTGGTCATTATGAACAATACATTATCTGATGCAATATTTCTAATTTGGACTAGGGATGTTGGTGTAGCTGCCGCTTTCTTGTAAGCTGTGACCTCCAAACACACTTCTGATTGGATGTTACGCCCCTTATATTGCGTTGTTCAGTAGTGCAAATGACAGGAACACAGCAGGCAACAATTAAGTTAAATCCTTGTGTCTGACTGTTCCTTTTCCGAGCATATTTGTCATTAATCATTGTGATCACTTGAGAGCTGCTTAAGTAAGTATAGGCCCTGATACAAGTGGGTGGATTTAGGCAGGGTGTAGCTGTGGAGTATCTTTACATTATGCTCTATATAGTTGCAGAGTCTGGCAGTGAGAATGCGATGGAGCCATCTGTATCTCCAAAAGAAGATGAGGTACAATATTTGCCCTGTTTACAATATATGTATACATATTCATACACATACGCATTGCCACTACAAGCATAGCTACACAACTTAAACAACTAAACACACAGTATCAGGAACTAAACAAGACCCCCTACTACACTTGTAACAAGTGTAGTAGGGGTACTAGAGTGCCCTAGAAGAAACACTTGTAGGCTACTACAAGTGTTTCTGACTTTTGTATGCATATGTACAATCTAATCTGATTATTTTTGTTATGGATTTTTGTCAGATTCAACGCGGAGGACAAGTTCGACTTCGTAAAGAGGCCTGGTCCAGCATAAAAAATAACAGTCCAGAAGCGTCCGTGCATTCACATCACTCGAGAAATGGTTACTGTTTTCCATCAGTGCTGGTACGTCCGATATGGCCGAGATCGAGATGGAGCGTTTACTCCGAGAGGCCCAGGCTGAGAAGCAGAGACTCCTCGAGCATCGGGTACTGTGTCACATCTAACCAAAACTTACCGTATATATGGATGAGCGTGTTTAAAGATGCATGTAATTTACTTTTTAGCTTGTGGCATCGTCCACACGTGCACCATGAATACTGTTGACATCTGTTTGTCTTCTGCTTTTCTCCTTCCATTTGTCTTTCTGCCTCCCACACATGTATCACCTCATCCCATCAGTAAATCTAGAAACAATGTAGCTGTTACATATTCCCACTATCTCCTTCCTTATACAAAATCTCTGCTTGTCTCACACTCTTCCGGTTATGTTTAGCTTTTATTCAGTCAAAACTTTATCAGGGAATTTTTTAAATGATTGGAAACTCAACATCTACTACGCCTCCACACTGCGACACACACTGATGCTGCTTCTCTATAACGGATGCATATCTGTCAAACAGCTTTCCATAAACTGTAGCCTTCTGTCATTTACTCATCCCACATTTTAAAAACCAAATTTTATACTGTAGGTCCACCTCTGTTTCTTATCCTTCCTTCTCTCTATGACTTGACTCCAGCTTCTCAGTATTTCTATATCTTAGTCAGGCTGAAATTTATTTCTTTTGAATATCAGTGGGTCACAACTTCCTGGTGATTTTTACCCATTCGTGCTTTTCTTCACATATGCAAACTTAATCCGCGAAGGAGAGACTATTATAGGCACTTTTTTATGTTTTATTATCATGAATTATTTGTAATTGTTGACAAATATTCTACTCATTAAAGTAGAACATTTTCCCCGATGGCAACGGTACTTTGTTTCATACCTACCGCTGTGCAACTAGCTCCCTCTATCTATAGTAGAGGCTCCTGGCCTGATAAGAGGAGGCCATGTTGTGCAGCAGTGATGATGTATGTACAGTATCACCTGCGTGTTCCCTACACTAAAGCATTTCATTATGTTTTGTCACCAGCAGGGGTCATCGGTGCAGAGTGATTGCACTGGAATGACCTAATGCTCTGGCTGGTTGGTCCATACTCACTTCATTAAACAAGCTACAGCTTGATGAATGTTGAATGAGCAATGGCACATCTACGAAATTTTGCATGGGGTTCCAAAGGGGTGATAAAAGATTCCGGCAGCGTAGCGTGGGATTGTAATGGGTGGGGGTCCTCAAATCTCACTTTAATATCTCTCTCTCAGTACCTGCACTTTTACCCTGCCTTTTCATTATCCTTCAGAGGGACAATCGTAAAACGTACTTCTATTTACTGTATCTATCATTTGTATTTGAGGTAAACATACATCAGTGTAGAACATTTCAAAATAAGGCAAGTTTATGTCCAAAGAAAAAAGGCAATATAGCAAAAAAACGTACATAAAAGGCCAGAAATTTTATTATTCAAATACCGACCAGTTGACTTGGTTTTGGGGTTGGGGTTAGAATCAGGTTTAGGTTTAGGTTTAGGTTAGGGTTAGGCATTTAGTTGTGATGGTTAAGCCTAGGTTAAGGGGCTAGGGAGGGTATTATGTCAATGAGTGTCCTCACAACAGGCTTAGGTTGGGGTTACTGTTACATGTCTCACATACTTGGGAAAGAAGTATGTGTGCTTGTGTTTGTGTATTTGTGAACTATTACAGTCTGCTCTAAACAAGTGAACACAGGTCACAGGTAACCATGGCAAAAACCTATACTTAAAATAATTACTAGATAGCAAATGATCAACTGCATAAATCACAGATTAACATTTCGTCTTTGAATCAAGTGATTGTCCCTCATTTCTCTGATAAAAGAGTTTAATAGAATCTTAGCATAGAATGTCACGACATCATAATTCTTATGAATCATAATTTTGATGTTTAGAACTGGTCAGTTCTCCTTCAGCTGAAAACACTTACAGACCAGAGTTAGTTGAAGAAGTTACATCGAACAAGTGAGAAAGATTTGTTGCGGCAAAATGTCTTCACGTACTCATGTAGCCAGCTGTTGGTCAACAGGTACAACTGGTAAGGGAAACTCAGCACACAAACACACACACACACACACACACACACACACACACACACACACACGAACACAAAGATAAGGAGTAACTAAGTATATTTACTCAAGCACAGTACTTAGGAGGCTTGCACTTCTTATTTGACAGTTGGAAATATGACTTACTTAGCAGGTTACGAGTTTGAACAAGTGCTTTAACTTTTGATACTTCAAGTACATTGTTCTGATAACACATACCTACTACGTAACATTTTCAAGGCAAGAATTGTACTTGTAATTGGGTATTTTTACATTGTGGTATTGCTTCTTCTACTTAATAAAATGATCTGAATGCTGAAGACCAGTGTTGATCAGATTTTTCCTCATTCAGCGTATTTTGCTCTTCTCCTTCTTTGGGAATACCAATCATTGAAATGGACATTATGCCATTTGCAGTACCTGACATAATATTCTTCTTCATGTGGTCATGGAATGATAATGAAATGTTTATTCACATGAGCATAATGAATGCTTCAGCTACATTTGTGTGGTGTTGACTGAATGAGCCCCGCTGACTCCATGTGTTGATCTTCACATGTTCTCCTTCTCTCCCAATGTACTACTTCTCTGTTTGCCGTCACAGTTGAAGAGAAGAAATATGAGAGCTCTGAGGTGCTAAAGAACGACATACTCTGCAGCATCACAAGTAGCTACCTCATTACGGACTTTGGTGGAGAAGGGTGCTTTGCCAAAGTTGCCAAGGGTGTGAATTTAATCACATCGCAGGACGTGGCCCTCAAAATCCTGCATACTGAGGAGACCGCTGAAAGAGAGGTAGTTTATTTAAGTCTTTTTGTTGATTAGGTTTTTTTTTCACATTTTCTTGACTACATTTTGTTTATTAAATGAACTGCTGATACCATGCTATGTCACTTGCAATTTACCTATGTAAATTTTACTATTTTCTCCACAGATCAAAATGCTCGAAATACTGAGCGTTCTTGACCCAGTCAAGAAGAATGTGGTTCGGTTCTTCGAAAAGTTTTACCACAAAGGACATACCTGTCTGGTTTTCGAAATGCTTGACAGATGTCTTTATCAGCTGCTCGAAGAACGAGACTGGAAGCCACTGTCTCTCTGTGAGATACGGCCAATAACGCACCAGGTAAAGACTATGTGGCTTTGATCAATCATCGACATGAGATGACAATATACTCAGACTGTTGAGAAAGAAGTTACATACTGAAGTAGCATAACTCTTACTTCTTGATCTGTTTAAGCCCGCAGCCTGGTCAACGGTATCTTTAACCATCTACATTGTGTCCTTTGTCTCTGCAGTTGCTGACGGCCTTTGACGCCCTGAAGGGTATAGGCGTCGTACACTCAGACCTGAAGCCAGACAACATAATGCTGGCGAACCACGACACTGAGCCCTTCAGAGTCAAACTAATTGATTTTGGCCTTTCCTTCGCTACCCGAGAAGAGGCACGTGGGATGTCAATTCAGCCTCTGGGTTACAGGTAGGTTCAATCTGCAAAGCTCATCTTTTAACATGTTTGCAGTTGTGCGTATGCTGTAAACGATCCAGCAGAGGTTGTTTCAATCTTCAGTACGCATGCTGAATTTGACAAAGTACTTAATAGCTCTTGTGATTCTCGTGATTCTACACACAGGGCACCTGAAGTCATCCTGGGCCTTCCCGTGTCCGAGGCCATAGACATGTGGAGTCTTGGCTGCCTGCTTGGGTTCTTGTACCTCGCCGAACACCCGTTTGCGATTAACTGCGAGTACCAGTCGGTAAGTAACCAAATGTGTCTAGATTTAAATGCAAAGACTGTTATATTCTGCCCCAGACACATATCCAAACCCAGCAAAGGGGTTTTGATGTAGGATGTCGGCTGATGTGATTCTTTATATTCTCTCTCCAGATGAAAGGCATTGTAGACGTTCTGGGCCAGCCAGCTGACCACCTCCTCAGTGCTGGGGACTACACCCACAAGTTTTTTAAGGCGAACCAGCACTGGGACAACCCAAGATGGTGGATGAAGGTATTTTAACCTTGTTCAGTTGTTCACAGTTTTTTATGGCCCAATTAGACAGTAAGGAAGAAGTATCTGACTTGCCTGTTTTGTTCCTGTAGACCCCAAGGGAATACCAGCTTGGCACTGGAATTGAGCCCGAAACATGGAAGAGCGCTCTTAGAAGTCTGGATGACCTGATGACTGTAAGTGGTCCATTTCATGACTAAAGAATGAATTCATACCAATTTGATCTGTCGCTGAGAGACAGGAAGCAGTTCAACTGAACTCTCACCTACTTTGTTTTAAATCCAGCATGACCCAGAGACACAGGAATCCATTGAGCTAGTGGATCAAAGAGCTTTCGTCAGCCTCCTGAAGAGCCTTCTAAACACCGACCCAGAGAAGAGGATCACTCCGGGGAAGGCTCTCGAGCACCCCTTTGCCACAATGGCTCATCTGATGGGCGATATAGAGACCAGCTTGTAGTAAGTGACTGTGTTTTGGTCTCAGTAGGGTTGAATAGATACACGATTGGATTAAAGGAGAGGTTTGTTTACTGACTAAGTGATCCATTGATTCATTGTCATGTTTTATTCAGTGTGGAGGATTGTTTGGAGAAAATGGCGGTCTTACCGATGGATGACTTGGACGAAGACCTATCTCCAGACAATGAGGCTGAGGAAGAGCCCAGAGTTGAAGAGCCTTCAGCCACACCTCCTCCTAATGATGCAGGCTCAGCCGTTTTTCGTTCCTGTGACGGCATTAAAAACACGCCTCACTCATCTGAGGGACTGGAAGCTGCTGCAGAAACAGACGCTGCTGGCTCAGCTGTAGAGGAACTAGCTGTTAGCCGAGGGCAAGCCAGTCCAGCTGATGGTGAGGCTCAGGTAGAGCCCAGAGGTGAAGAGCCTTCAGCCACACCTCCTCCTGCTGATGCAGGCTCAGCTGTTATTCGCTCCTGTGACGGCATTAAAAACACGCCTAACTCATCTGAGGGACAGGAAGCTGATGTAAAAACAGACGCTGCTGGCTCAGCTGAACAGGAACTAGCTGTTAGCCAATGTCCAAGCAGTCCAGCTGAGGAGACATCAGCCAAAGACGGGTCACCTGATGAGGGTCCGCCTGCCAGAGTTAAGGAGAGTCCATTGAAGAGGATCAAGAAGTTCTTTGGCAGAGCAATAAGGACCTTGTTTAAAATGAAAAAAAAATGAATAAAGGAATGTTGAATGTCACATTCAACATTAAAACCCGATAACTGGTTCTACTGTTGTGGCTGATGGGTGTATAAATTTGACATTCAACATTTGACAGTCGTTGGAGTTTTTGGAGGAAGTCAAGTGTGAATAGTTGTAAAATGTCCTGGATAGGGAGGAAAGGAGAGCATTGTAGGTGGGGGGTAAGTGGTGTCCTAGACCTTCTCCTCTGTTGAGGGAAGGTTTCTCTACTACCCCCCCTTCTCAACACATCCGGTGGAGGCAGATGGCCACACACCATGAGCCAGGTTCTGCTCGAGGTTTCTTCCCATTAAAAGGGAGTTTTTCCTCGCCACTGTCGCAAGGAAAAACTCTGGGAATGTTGGGTCTCTGGAAATCATATTGTAAGGAGTAGTTGTAATTGTTGTAAAGCAGCTTTGAATTTTTGACCTGATGTCAATAAACAAGAAGTTCCCTTGAATTCCTTCCTGTGTGTGTTTTGGAGATGACACCGTGATTGTTTATTTATTCCAGTCATTTCACAGATGCTGAAACGCTGGTTAAAAGATAAAATGGCTGTTGATCATCCAAAATAACTGATTAGTTGTTTGGTCAATAAAATGTCTGAAATAGAGGAAATGGCCATTGTAAGTTTCTGAGGTCAAGTTGACATTTTCAAATGTTTCTTTTGTTTAGCCAACAATCCAAAATGCAAAGATATACATTTTTAATACTATTCAACAACAACAAAAATGACAAATGCTCACATAGTTGCCTATTAATTTGATGTTGATCGACTCGTCGTTGGTCTGATTTCTTTACAATATTTACAGCAAATTAACACGATTTTCAATTCTTGAAAATTCTACATGAAATACCTTAAAATGGTTACTTTCAGATGTGTCTGTAGAAGATGAATCTGTATTTCCTAGTAACTCTGATACCTTTTCTTTGACATCATTTTGTCAAATCGTCTCATTTAATGCAAGACACTGACAATCTAGTGGGTTAGTGACATCTATACATTTCTCACTGAAGATGTTTGACGTTGTTATTTTAAGTACATTTAATTGCTTGTCCAGTATGTTTCTTGATCACTTTTGAGCTCCCCCTGGTACACAGTCCACACGTCCACAACAAAGAACTTTATGAACTGTTATAGCTTAGTATCCCATTGTTTTTATGCATTACAACACAGATAGATAATAGATAACTGATGGATAGAAAGTATAAATATTACAGCCAATTTATAATAATGCCATACATAAATGTACACACACATTTGAATCAATTATTTACTTGTTTAAAGTCGAGGTTTGAGTGAAAATGTGAGAAGACTCACCTCTTGACAGTATTATAAAAAGAACAGAAAGTGGGGTGACTGACTGACTTACAAATCAAATCAAATCAAATATTAAACAAAAAGCCTTATTTCAATATTCAGTTGTGGCCGTTTGATCCAAAGTGCATCCACACATCAGTTCACTTAATTCGTAATATCGAGCATTCAATACCATGACGACTGGATACTACACTGCGTGCACAATTATTAGGCAGGTTGTATTTTTGAGGATTCATTTTGTTATTGTACAACGACGTTGCTCTTGGTCAATCCAAAATGTTAACAAACCCTCAAACCTGAACATTTAAGTAGTAAAAGTGAAGTTTGGGCTTTCTTAAGAGAATACCTATATGTACACCATTATTAGGCAACTATTAGTGCGCAGAATTATTATGCAACTAAATGAAAAAGCACAAATCCAGCACAGATAACAATTCACAGCAAAGAAAAGGAAAATATAATGCCATCACTGCAATGTTAACAGAGAAAAACATATCACATGATATGAAAGCTAAAACATTTAAGCAATTACCAACAAAATATCTGATTTACACAAATCCAAAAGAGTGTCTGAACATGTCACTGCCAACCCCTGTGCTCTAATCTCAGATTCAAGAAATAAACTTGGTGTTGACAAATGCCTTTGTTTGCATAGTTTTTTGCAGCACTCTGCTTGTAGTAATGTCATGCTGAGTTCAAATCTAGGGTGTGATTTTGTTTTTCTTCTTTGTATAGGAAGTGCTGCAAATTCAATAAATGTGTATGATGTAAAATGCTATAAACGACTATTAAACATCAAATAGGACCTTGCCAATTTTGTATTTTATACAAAGAAAAGAAGATTAGCCTTTTCTAAGGCGCCCTGACTTGAACCCAATCTAACATCTCTGGAGACCCATAAAATGGCTGTCTAAGGTCAGACTACCAGCTTTATGAAACAGAATTTCCCCAAAATAAGCCTGAAATGAGCCTTGCTAGACCATCGACCCTATTTTATAAGAGACCCTTCAGGTGTGGTTGGTAGAGGAGCCCACCTGATCATCGCCTCTCCCCTCAACATCTGCAGTGTGTGAACCTGATCCAGGGGTACCGTGTTCTTCTCTGTAGTCATCAGTGAAGGGCAGCAACGGTTACAAAACAATTTCCATCTGCACTGTATTGTGTTACACAGGAGGTGTTTCTCTTATTTAGCCTAAACCCATTGGTACATGAACCCCTTGGATATCCCTGTATTTTGAGTAATTTAGTCATAAAAATGTATAAAATAAAATAAAATGACGTCTGACATTCCATAAAGTTATAATAATGGACAAGCTACATCAGCCTGAAATAGTAACATGAAAAAAATGCATGTTTTGGTGTGTTTATTGGATGTTTTGCTTGAACATTCACAGTCAGGGTGGAAAAAGAAAGTGAACCCTTGGTTTTAGTAACTAGTTAAGCCTTATTTCATAGCAGAGACATCAACCAAATGCCTCCTGCACGTGTTGATGGTATCTAGACATTGGGCGGGAGGAATTTTAGACCATTTCCCCGTACAAATCAGTTTAATTATATCATTGTTTCAGGAATGTCTTTCGTGAATGGCTCTCTTCAGTTCATGTCACAGAATCTCAACTGAACTGAAGCCAGG
>NW_024402077.1:0-10299 GCF_016859285.1 Xiphias gladius
GAAACGGTTTATTTTCTGCGAGCCTCAGTTTATGACTGGATTATCTAATCGATTTAAACCAACTAAAGCACGTGTCAATTGGCTGCTGGAGACAGTTTCAAGAGCAGTTGTGTACGTCTTGTTCACACAGCAAACCCGTCACCTGGGCTGCCAATGGAGCAAGCAGAAGTTATCACCAACGGAGGCTCACCGGTTCGCCGCAAAAAAAAAGCAGGTTATTTACTGTATATCACTTCGACATTTTATTGGTGCCTCCGCACTCAAGCCGTTTATTCTCAATAGGTGCCTTTTAGCATAAGTATGAACCAAATACAGAAATGTAGGTCGATGACTGAGTGATTGACACTGGACTGGATGGTGTTTTTAATAGTTGATATACAGATCTGGTAACATCCGATGGCAATACAGAAGGCGACAAATCAGATAAAATGTACCTTCCTTTGCCCAGGTAATATTTTGACTCAACAACGGCAGTGCTCTTTTTATGGTAGAACTTTCACGACCACTGAAGAAGGATTTCTGTTTCTGTTGGCGATTTTACTGGACGCGTGTTTGGCGTTCCGACATAGAATAAAAAGTTCTAACTTGGACTGCTGATATCTTGTGACTGTCCCGCATACCGTCTCACCTGCTTTAAGTAGTTAGGGTGATGTATGTATGATACAAGCTCGCCCATGTAGGCCTTTAACCGACTACAAAAAAAAAGTCTCAGGAAAACAAAAATATCTCTGAATTCCTCTCACGAATAATAGCATTTTCAAAATATTATGATGTATGAATTAAATACCGTCAGCATCTTGATAACAGTATTCTATCATAACTGATGGGGTTGTTTTTGGGGCTCTGTCAATGTTTGAGCCTCTAAGTCTTCTTCACAAAGATATTCACAGACCTTTTCCCAGTCACCCTTTGAGCGAAGACGCATTATTGGAGAACCTGTGGGCAGCAACAGTGGTACTGGGTACCCATCACCTATTTTTGAATCTTTGAAAATCCAGGTGATTGAGAAGACCTCTGCTTGGCAGAATTATGTTCAGTTTATTTATTGTTGTCATTTCTTCTTTTTCTTTTTTCTTATTGGAAGGTAAAACGCTTTGGGAGGAATGTCTAACATAAGCAGAGCCAATAAAAACAGAGGAGCTGTTGAACCATGAGGCAGGTCTTTAACAGGGGTGTTCAAGAATTGCATAATTCTCGATCTCCAGGTGTCTGACTTGACAGACCAAACAGAATAAACCAGTCAAATAGTTTGGCAAGCAAGAGCAGAGGATTATAAGAACATATATAAAAAAATGATTTGGGGCTTTTAAATACCTTTTCGTCACATATATATTATCTGAGACCCAATTCCTTGTCAATCTATCAGCTTCGTTGCGCTCTTAGTGTTTTGAAGATAACGCAATCAGCTAAGCTTCTCCTCATGCCTTTGAACGGAATAAAATCGATTGTCACTTTATAGCACTTTAATAGCAGTGATTAAGCAGACTGTGTCCATACAATGTTCATCAAAATAGTGGACATTTAGTTAGGCTGGTGGACTTTCTCTGCCTCTAACAAAAGGTGTTGATTCCTCTTTGAAACGCTTTTGACCAGGTGCTGGTACCTATAACGTCAAACGCAGAAGAAAGAAAAGCCTCCGGCTTCCCTCTTGGAAGAAAAAGACCATAATACATTCTACTTCCTTTCTCGGTGACTTGCGCTCTCTGAACCAGTCGGTTAAAATCTCAGATTACCGACAAACAGATTTTACTTGCTGATGAACGTGTTACAAAATTCTGCAAAATGCTCATGACCTGCATTTTTTTTTTTTACCCAGGAGGTATCCGACATGCCTTCTCAGCGGCATCTGGGTCTTGGATTTGAAGATAGAGCCTGCCTCATCAGAAGCAAATTTTGGGTTCAGCTTCTCGGATAGGTGGAAAATCCTGGGGGCATACTGGACCCAGGTCCCGCCTGTATTGGTTAACTGACTCATGCCACTGACACTTGAGAGTGTCACACAAAAGAACTTTACCAGTCCGCCGGTGCGGGCAGGCTACAGGACTAGATTGAGGAAGCACCTCTGATTTGTGCGGGCGAGATCAGGAAGTAAAATGACTCGATGCTGTGGGTACAGATGCACACCAGGGTCCTTTCTCCTCCTTTTACTTGCAACGGGTTAATGGGATTGCTTTAACAACCCTTCCTCTAGAAGCAGTCATTGTCTGTCCACCGTGAGAGGACAGCAAACTGTAGGCTAATAAGGATGAAGCACCGGTGTGTGCTCTGATGATTTACAAGCCTTATAACTGGGCAAAGGTATTTATTTGGAAGAATCTTGTCCCCCAGGTTTTAATGAATACTTAACTTTACTGTACGCTAAATTTCCAGTAAATACAACGACATCCATCAGCCAAAGAAGTAGGATATCTGACGCGTGTCGTTGCTCGTTATCAACATGGCAGGGTGAATAATATTTTAAAGAATAAATTACGTGTTTCCGTTGTGATGTGGCTAACGCGCACGTGCAGCGTCTTCTTCTAATAAACTGTGGCTCTGCAGCATTATCGGTGGCAGATCGTAACGTACGTGGAAGCGGCTGGAAATGGAACAATAAGCGTGCAAGCATGAAGCTCTAGATGGGAGTTGATAAAGTGTGAAGCTGGTTAGCGTTGCGCACGACCGTGTTTTTACTGACTGAGTTATTTCTCCAGTTGGCTAACGTAAAGCTAGCAAATGGACCTCGGAACACAATGCTGTACAACAATTTAAAAAGATGTTACATGGGCGGCGTCCTTGCCATTAGATCAACTCGTCAGTGCTTATAAGAACACCACAAATTGTCCAAGCTGGATAACGGTTAGTAACTTTCTGACGCTGCTAGTTTTGTTCAACTACAGCCCAGCGGTAGCTAGAAGCTAGTTAGCAGCAAGGGTGAACTCAGCCAGCGGCTGTTTCCCAGCAAATCGCCAGTTTACTGTTAAAGAAAGGCGCTTTCTAACGATGAACGTTGAAGTCGCGTCTCCATCAGCTCATAAATAATAACGTCTGCTAAGATCGGCCGGTGTTATTTGTGGATGCCCCGGACGACTCTGCTGTCGCTGGCCGTGTAATTTAAACCGTGCGTTAAGGAGTAAACAAATACTGTCTTGGTAGCAAAGGTACTCGGTGAAACAACACATAAGGCGACAGATGACTGTTTCCTGTATGCTGGATTAGTAGTGTTGCGACGGTATGCGTCATGTAACACCACACACACACACATTTATATCTGTGCATCTTCTAACATCTTTTAAAAACTCCGGGAACTGGGGTTGGCAGCGGGTTGAGCTACGCTGATCAGTCCGACCAGTGCCAGCGGCCGAGGCTGAGAGGAACGGATTGGAGACGTGGTCATTGACTTGAGTGCTGTGTAATCAATTGCTTGGTTTGGAATTGGAGCTACCCGCCAAGACTGCCCGTGGAGCCAGTAGGAGCTACCGTGGAAACCACCTAATGGAGCTACCCGGTAGACTACCTGTGAGGCTCCTGAAACGGCGTTCCTCTGGAGATGCTCCGCTTGCATTTTCCGGTGCTGCCCTTACCGCTCCACACAACCTTAACACAGTCTGCCTGAGATGCGTGCACTTTGTTAGCAGCAATCACTATCAACATTTTTTGTTATTCATTTTACTCTTATGTTTTACAGGATATTTCACGTTCACGTTCACAAATGGCAACATATATTGAAAGAAGTTATTCTGAAAGTTTACTAACACCCCATCGCATTTGATATTAGAGTATTTCTAGACTTGTAGGATATAATCAACCGATGGGTGTTCTGTTCTGTAAATGGTTTACTTGCTTTTGTTCCTAGGTCAGTTGGTTGAAGGAGCTCCGAGACAATGACTACCTCTTGATTCATTCCTGCGATCAGTGGACGACTATTACTGCTCACAGTCTGGAGGAGTTTATATTTATTAGACTAAATAGAATCCCAGTTCACTATGAAGGAATTGAGAATACACATCTACAGATATGCTTCAGTTGCCTGGTATTGTCTTTTGATAATGTATCTCTCTTTATATTAGAAATATTGAAAAAACTATTCCTTTATATTGTTTAAAACTTTCATTAATGGCTCAGGCGTACTCACGCAATTTCAGGAAATCTGAACAAGAAGCTATATAAAGCCTCCTCAATAAGAATCATTTCTAGAGGGATTAAGCCACAGCCTAAACTCTAATCCTGAGCATAGCGGAGAGTTGGGCTGCCGATGTTGGCACTGGGGTCAGTTAATGGCTGGCCGGGCTTCAGCGTGACCTTGTTAGTTGCAATGATATGTGTTTTCGATCTTAGGTCAGTTTAAGCTTCTGGAGCAGGACAGAGATCATTAGGAGCCTGTGCAGTACTAACAGTGTGGAGGAGGTGTAGCTTCCCGAAAGAGTAGTCATGGAAATCACTTTCAATGTTGGGTATATTTCAATCTGTAAAAGGCTTTATTATGAGTCTTAAAATTAATATTGTTTGACGGACTGTTGTAACATCAACATCTATGCCATATAACACATTATTAAAGCCTCTACATCTGTCTCCCCATTCTGACATCAGGGGTATTCCTAAATTAAGATTCCCAGTTAAGACTATAAGCGTTCCTGTTACGACCGTAAGAGGAGCATATTTGAGCAAGCGTTTGCTCAGTTGTCCGTTGATCTCAGTAAACTGAAGCTCAACAAAAGGTAGAGTTTAAACAAGCCGGACACCATTAAAATGTGTCCTTCCCCGCCGGCTGTGTTGAGATTGATTTTAGTTTGAACTTCTTTCCAGATTACACAAATCGGATGTAGCAGCCTCGATGGATTTATAATTTTCCCTGTCATCTTTGCTGCAGAATGGCTTCAGAGAATGTCTGTGAAGACACAGAAGTTTACACCGTTACACTAAGCACCGATGAACTGGTAATGGGCCAGGCTGAGATCCTTTATGCCAAGACCTCCAAAGAAAAATCAAGATTCAATACAATTTTCAAGAAGATCGGAAGCTGAACTCCATCAGTAAGATCGGTCGGGGGCAAGATGCCTTGCTTGATCTGCATGAACCATCGCACCAACGAGCATCAGCCTGCCTTTCCAGTGTAAAGGCGGGTTCAGCCTGTAGTCCTCCTGGAGCTACAGATGCAGGATGAGAGCATACCATCAGGAACATTGGAAAACCCGTCTCCCAGTCAATGTCACAATGCCCAGCAGTCCACCCGCAACCAGCATGACCTCCACCTCATCCGGGGAGGTCATCGCTACAAATTAGTCAACATTCAGGCGAAGAGCGGTAGTTTGTGTGCTGCATTCTCTTGACAACAAATTATCCCCGTCCATTTCCTTTCATAGCCCTGCCTAGATTTATTATTCCAGAGGAACTGCTGCAGGAGAGTTGTGGCTGGACACTTATAATTTTGTCGCTGGTTCTCCTTCTGCCAGGAGCAGTTTGACATAACGACTATTCTCGCGCCGTCGGGATAGCGGGGAGGCGAGTGGAGCAACGGCAGTAAGAGCCCAAGAAAGGCAGCGGGGAGTGGGAGTTGCAGTGAAGCAGTGGAGGCGCAGCAGCTCCAGCGGGTGTTCCAGCCCGTGCAGATTCCCAGCTCTTTAACCACGCCCGGGGATGAACTCACCCAGTCCACGACTCTCATCTGTGTGTCAGCCTTAACCTGCATGGTAACAGTGAGGTCAACTTGCAGGGCTGTATGACACTGTCGCGGAGAATGGGCTCTTCTGCCCTCTGACAGCATTCAGCAGACTCCGGGAAAATGAGCACTTTTCACATGCTGAACAGCACAGGCCAACAACCGTCCCCTCAATGCGTTCGTATGAGGGAGCTATGGTTTGGTCACTTGAAGGTCAGATCAAAACCTCCAAGCGAGGAATCCGGGGCATCAACAATGGCTGTGGTGCACCCGCTTGGCGTGTCATACCCATCACCTGTCCTCTCGGGGCAATAACGGTTCAGGCGTGTCCTGCCTACGGTCCCTCCCAAGTCTGAAGCTGTAGTATCATCCATTAAGCGGTAATCCTTAATGTTTCAATCCTGGTTGATTTGGCGGCACCTGTAGTTTACGTGGTTCTGGCAAACACTTCTTGAAACAGCGACTTTGTCAGAAACAGGAGGAGCAGTCATCGAAACAGGTTACTGTTTTAATACAGAAGTCAGTCAGTCAGTCGGTAATAAGTGCAACCACGAGCTGATCTCCATGCATACAGTGTGAGTGTCACTGAAATGACTCCTCCTCGTTGTAAGCTGACCCTCTGACACCGTCTTGTTTTGTGGGCGCATTTTTGTGTACTTGCTTACGTGAGGACAGAATGCGTTGGATTTTCTGGCTTCAGCAGCTTTCTGTTCCTGTGCTTCCAGCAGTTGAGCACTTTTAATGTGAAGCAGCAGCAGTAGGATGTTCTGACTGTGACTTAGCATGGCTCTGACACGGTGTCAAGAGTCAGCCGTTAACTGGCGAGGATGTCATGAATGAGAGAATTGTGCGGATTTCCGCAGCGTCGTGCTTTAGATATGGAATCTGATTCCAGCGAATCCAATTCCATGAAATAGCGGACTCCGCCTCCACCAATAAAACTAGTATATAGAAATGCCAATGCCTTCTGATTGGCTTTGGCAGATAAAATACTGACCATAAATAGCGTCAAAAACAGGGTTTGATTGAATGAAAATCTTGGGATTATAGCAAAAGCGGTGTCTAACATCCACAGTTTGACAGAAAAAAATAGAAGCGTTAGTTTTGCTATTCAGTTTCAAGTCGAGGTCATTTCCTTTCTGGGTGAAGGAAGAATATAGGTCTTTTTGAATGCCCTCACTGAAGTTTGAAACAGATGCCATCGGTGCCCATCTGTCAAAGCCACGACAGCAAGAGACTCGGTCTCGAGTCCAGCTCCCCTCTCCTAATATTCTTCTGGTCTCCACAACATGTAGGGAACGGAAGCATTTTCATGGAACATAATGATAACGCCTGTAACAATTACACTTAATTACAATAAAAGAAAAACGAGGAGACTATATTGCTTTGTCAACGGGCTGCGTAAACTCATTTCATGAGTCCTTAGATCACCATATTTCTCCGTGTATTTTTTCCTCCTCTAATCCAGCTAGATGTTTTGCCGGTTTTAATGTTGTGGCTGATGGGTGTATTCGGAGCTGCAACGTGTCTACACATTGAGGTTTACCTCAGCCCATTCTTTTAACAACTGCAAAATGTGTCATGTGTTAGTTCAGTGTTAGATATTTAAAATGATATTATGAGGCCTACAGGAAGTTTGCTCTTCTAACACTACAATATGTGTGTTTCCACCAGCAGCGGAGCATGTGAACAAGCAGCCGACCCACAAGAGCAAAAGCCATGCATTGCTGCCCCTGTAGCTGGGAGTAAATCAACAGCGCTGGGCAAATTAACTACTTTGCCCAGTGGCAGCCTTCCCTCAGATGGGATGTCCTCCAGGCTGTCTTGGCCAAATGAACTTCAGTGGTGGAGAAATCACGCTGCATGGAGAATTCCTACCGGCAGCTGTCAGGTTACTACAGTTTGAAACGCCTGTACGTCAAGCCTCTCGACTTTGATGGCGCGACGCGCACAGCAATGGGACTCAGGTCACCAGAGCGCCTCTCTGAATCAGTTCGACTCAAAATCCTTCAGTTACAATTCAAGAAATGTGCAGAGACAAGCCAATAGAAGAATCTAACGCTAAGCAGAGCCTCTTTTATCTTACCCCAAGAGCGCCAAAATCAATACTACACGAGGTGCACAGACTTACTGTCAGGGTCCAGTCTTTGATAGTAAGCAGAAACTTCCCGTGTTCCCTTGCTCCAACATAGAGCAGAGCACCAAAGAGATTTATTCATCTCTAACTCATTAACTCTTCCACTGTCCCTCCGTTCTCCCGCAGGCGCGGTGGCAGCCACCCTCCAGCCTTTCTGAAGGTGTCCAAATCTCTACGATTTATCGGCCTGCCAGATGACATTGTTTCTTTCTCTTCGTGTCTGAGAAGATCGATGGGAATTTACTGCTGCAGCTCACGATTTTTGGTCACGGACTTCCAAGCTAAGCAACTGCAATTGAAACTCTCATGCAGTTTCATAAATGAATTGGCGGCCCAAGATAGCAACTTCAACAGTATATGTGACACTAAAGCCTGCTGTGTAGCAGAAGAAAAGTCATACCCTTCGGTATATATGCTATGCACACCAAACCCTGAAGTTTTCTTTTGTATAACATGAATTTATTTCCTTGTTACTATATTGAGGGAAGAAAGGTGGGTAAAACTTCCCAACCCTCGAAGATGCATAACTAGAAAGGATCCATTTGGCACTTTCATGAAGGCGTTTTCATCGACCTTTTCACCTAGCCTACTGGTGCTCATGTCATTACACAATTCTAACTTCAGACAACAAATTTAAAAGAAGAAACACCATAGATGGGACAAGGGCGAGAGCTTATCCTTAGTACAAGATCTCTGCTCGATGGCGTTATTAAGGGAATGTCACAGAGCGTTCTGCTGTTTTGAGATTTTAAAAACAAACTTCAGACAATAAGGCTTCTAGTTGTTTAGCACATGGAATAACAACAGTCTGATTTTAGAAGTGGATACACAGATGGAATTTTTGGCTGATTCAAGGTATCCTCCCCAAAAATCATGGTATTTCCATTTAAAAAAAAAGTGTAATAATACCAAGTTAAGGCACTGCTTTTCAGTTTTGTCATTTGGGATTAAGTTCCTCGTGGTTTTCCGCAGGTGCATTTCTAAACCTCAACCGTCATACGAAGTCAAGTCTACCACCTGCTACGGTGTTAAAGATAGCGTTGTGTTCTTTTAAAATCCCCTTAAGCTCTTCTAGGCAGAAGGCTCCGTCTGCATCGGTAAACCCTTTTGTTTTTCTGGTAAGCGGCCGGCGATGTAAACCTTGCCCCTCGGCCGATGGTGTCATACTTGTTACACAGTTCCTTAAATCTACTGGGAAAGAGGCGCGGGGAAGGGTTCATTTTCCTGCTGGGGTGTGTCAGATTCAAAAGTATAACAACATTCAATTCGATTTTTTGATGACAGGCACATGGGATACAAATAACAAAGATCAGCTTTTAATGTAAATGGAGAGGTAGCTGTCTGTACATCAATCTGATACCACTTTAAAGAATGTTGGTGTACTGTCTGGTTCCTAGAAGATAAGGTTTATGCATTTAAACCAACGGGCTTCATCTGCACATTCTTGGTCACGATTGTCTACACTACAGAACGCTATGCTAGTTAAGGGTGAGCCAAATCAAATGATTGTCACGGTCTCTCGAGAGGCGTTGTATCTGTCAGCTCTTCTTATACAGGTCTTATTTTGTTTGATGCCTGGCCCAATTCAGCTTTGTTACTACTTGCTTTAACCTAAAAATCCACTAAAAGGTAACTGGAGGTTCTTCTGACTGGGGCCTAACAAAATGATGTCTTCACTCCTAAATTAACAGGAAATACAAAATATGAATGCATCACATGCACTTTGGTAGATTTCAGTTTAATTGCAGTTAAGGTCCCTAGGCCTATAAAAGAAAGAGTGTCTATGTAGAAGTGAATGCACTACATGCTTTTTTTCAAAACTAAAATAAATTAAATCTCCTTTGTCCCTGTTGTGTGTTATGTAGAGTGTCCTCTGTCACGGGCGAGTATTAAAAGGCAGCTTTTCTGCGCCTTAACCCACAGACCTTAAAATATGTTATTTCACTTTGGCTTAACATTTTCCTTTTTGCCAGTCTCTTGTCACTGAGAATATACTCTGAGGCGATTGTAAAGAATTAGCCTTCTCATAGACCCTCAGAGGCATGTAAGCTAAGAGTGAAAATGAGCTGGTTTAAATCTGGTACAGTTTCACTCTATAGCCTTGATTCGAGTTGATTTATTTATGCAGTTATTTAACATAGTAAAATGTCTTGAGAACAGTCGTTCTTTGACCAGTCGTATGGCTGATATATGTATGAAAGGTGCCTCCTTATGCTTGACATCTGTCTTGAAT
The DNA here is from genome assembly GCF_016859285.1 of Xiphias gladius. Lineage (NCBI taxonomy): Eukaryota > Metazoa > Chordata > Actinopteri > Istiophoriformes > Xiphiidae > Xiphias > Xiphias gladius. The sequence goes on from NW_024402077.1 coordinate 10,009, forward strand.
CTGATCTGTTGGCCAGCAGGTTGGTTTCCCCGTCACTCTTGAGTAGAGATTATTTACATATTTTACTTGATAGTTTCTTTTGTATGTCAATGCAAATTTAATGTAATTTTTTTTTAAAAGAAAGTGATTACTAATGTATTTTATTGAGAAAAAAAAAAAAAGCATATGTTCAAATATTTGTTCTTTTTTAATTTTGCAAAACTTGGGTTCTACTTGGGTTTATAAAGCCATGCATTTAAATAACACTCAAAATAAACCTGCCAGCCTCAATGCACTACTTGCACAGTGACC
>NW_024402078.1:0-10282 GCF_016859285.1 Xiphias gladius
TTTAACTGGATTATTTATACAGTCATTTGATTATCATCGCACAGATTTGAGCGTAAACCACGGGTATTGTATCAGTTTATGCCTTTCGCAAGGTCCTTGGTTATCCCAGGTCAGTCAGTTGACCTTTGAAAAAAGATTATTTGAATAACTCCTACAGACTTCACACAGTCTTCACCCCGAACACTGTTCATTTTGTGTCTGGCCGCATCAGCTTTGTGTTGAGTACTCTCAAATGATCGTTGAACCTACATAATTGAAGTTTTTCGTTATCGGCTTTGACAGTTTAGTTTGTTCTGTACTTTGATATACAGCAACAAAAATACCAATGGAATTTACTGAAGGAAGTAGAGGCATCTAAAGACCCATCAGGGTATGTGAGAGTTTGTTTTTTGTTTTTACTTGGGTTACCTGTAAACAATTTCCAGATGTAATTAAGTCTCTGAATAAAAACTAATGATCAACATTATTTTATTTACTTCACAGGTGTTTTTAACACACCCATATATGGCGGGCTCTGCAGATCTGCTGGCACATAGGCTCTTACAAGTCCTCCGGAAGTAAGACCCTTTAGTTTTCATGTCCACACCAGCACTTAAGATAAAAGCTAAAGTTTCCCCTAACTGTTTATTGTACTTAAACTTAAAACACATGTGGTCTCTGTATGTTGTTTAGATTGCACTGGTGGCTGAACTACAAGGGCTTCAGCAAACGCTCCCATCTGGTGACTGCTGAAGACATGACTGAGCTGCACTGGCCGGAGGAGAGCAAACACACACTGAGGTGCAGTGAGTTACTGAAACATGCACAGACACACTCCACACACACACACACACACACACCTACAGCGCACACACTCAAAGACAGTCAGCACTACCTTGACATTAACTCTGCTCCTGTCAAACCAATCTCTCGTGTAATGAGAAAGAGGAACAGTAAAGATGAGTCTTGTGTTTTCTTTCTGTTTGAAGGCTCTGGGAGTTTGAACTGGAGGACTTTGAAAGAAAGGAGCGAGGTCAGACTTCTTCTCAAGCTGGTAGACCACAATCCTGGGAAGACTTCACAGTAGTTTGGGTGAACATGACACTTGATTTATTCTGTGGCCATATCAATCTATATCATATCCTGGTTTATGACTTTTGGTGGCCCAGGAAGTGAACACAGCATGAAGATGAGGGACGTTGAGTTTGAAGCAGAAGATGCTCCAACTCAGCAGAAACCATCCTCCTCAGTTTCAGTGAGTTGTACGCACACATATATTTATTATCAGTTACACTGCATAACCTCCTTCAAAGCACAGGAAGGGAGCGGAGAATTAAACTTTAAATGACTGTAACCTACAGACATCCCAAATCAGTCAGCCAGGCCTGTGAAGTACGGCCAGAGTCTGAAGGGAGCAGCAGTAGCAGCAGCAGGAGGCCCCAGCTCAAACCACACAAGGAGCGATGAACTGAAAGTCCTGCTGCCTCCAAACAGGCCATGGAGCCACAAAAGAAGAGGACCGGTCTGCCGTTTGTCCTCCGGGTTCTTTCAGGTCACCTTCTCGCCCATCAGATTAACGCGTCCTGTCTATCCAGGAAAAGTGTTAGGGACAGGGTTGTCTTTGGAAGACGCCCTGGTGAAGATGCGAACTGCTTTTGCAGCAGGTGCTGAACACCATCCTCTTACGCTGCAAAGTGGAGTAAATATGCGCATTGTTCCAGCCCACAGTTACAAAACTAAGCCCTCCAAACGGTGGACGCAGGAGAGGCTCGCACCCCTGCCAGCAGATCGCAGGATGGTACAGAAGACAAACCTGTTCTGCTGAAGATGGAATCCATATGCTCGGTCCTGAGGAGGACAGGAATCATCTCAGGAGAAACCGACCGTCATTATCTCTCCACCAACCTCTGACTAGCACTGCTGAACTTCTGACAACACCGCCGTCTAGAATGGCTTGGACCACAAGTTGATGAAGAAGAAGAAAAGCCCAGTGCTGGTCACAGCTGTAGCTTATTATAGTATTCCCAGCTGGGAGTCAAGATATAAAGGGTTTGATTAGACATATAAAAGATGGCCATTAGTGCTGGGTAAGGCAGCGATTTCAATTTTTGGGTACATTTATGGTCCTAAGGTTAGTAGAATATATACAATATGAGGTGCTATCTGAAAGTACTGACAGTGACCATCTTCCTACATGGTTTATTACACACCGTAGAAGCAGTGCTTTCTATCTCTTCCAACTATTCATCTATATTTCTTTTTAAATTTATGAACTCATTCGTATGACTGGGTGGGGGAGGTTCATGCTCATAGTTAAACAACATGAGGAATCCTAGAAGGCTTGAAAGTCGGCTCAGTTTCCATGTTAAAGTTTGTTGTGTGGCTTGGTCAGTTTTAGCTTTAGTCCGCCAGATGAAAGAAGTCCTCACAGAAGATTTGATTTGAAAGAAATTGTCGGTTGAATCCAGGAGATAAAGCATTTCTTTTAATTGTTGGAGGTTTGCTTGTGTTAAAAGAGGATGACTGCAGTTCAATGATGCACCTGGAGACAAAGCGTAGGAACCATGGAATCCTTGACCTCCATTTTGTGCAGATCTTTTAACAGTCACATCTCACCTCTGGCGATGGAAGGTTTTATCCAGTCAGCCTGTATAAGACCTGAGCTCAAACCCATCACTATGAATAAATGTCCATCTGACCAGGTGTCCTCAGTGATATTCTTCATTTGACCCTGGGCCTATACACTGTATCAGGAGGCTCTGTCTCACGCTCTCAGACACAAATAAATCTCTCGCCCGTCAGAGAATCCCACAAAACCATTCCTTGATTAAAGTTTAGATATTTAGCTTTTAGACTGTCTCCACAGGACATCTTCTTAACAGTGGCTCCTCTCTACAGTTCAGGACAGACACTGATCCACAATAAAAAAGAGCACAAAGTCCATTTTTGCGTTGTTGTGTGTTTAGCAGGCGCACAACACAGGCTATCTCCACAAGTACAATCACCTGTCACGCGTGTTGGTACAGCTCTTTACTTGCTCCACAATAATGCATCTGTCACAGGGCAAAACTTTCCAATACAATTTTGAATTACGTTTTGTATCTAAGACTGTTTCCTTTGAGGTTTATGAAACACTTGTAGTCCTCACTACAGCAACTTAGGAGCGACACGCGCGCGTCTACATATTGAGAGGTGCGGTGCGGGTTTGCACGGGCCACCGCGCTGGTCATTTCGTTAATGACTTAAATCTCCAGGACACTGCACAAGGATCAGTCAGAAATTAACGGTCACTGACTTTCCAGAAACTTCCATATCAGGCCGCATCTGCTGTTACAGGCGAATTCGGGTTTAAATATTGTAAACATCTGGAACACAGCAGCCATCCTCAGGGTGAGTCAGTGGGCTGGATGAGTCCGGCTCCCATCCGGCTGTCCGGGACATTGTGATTATAATTAAAAGTCAATCAGATTTCTCCTCGCGATTGTCTCGCAGCAGAGACATTGTCGTGCGCATGGAGGCAGAAAGCGTCAATACTCACCACGCAGACGCAGCCTCTCTTATCACTCGTCAAATCCACATATGGCAAGCAGTATTAAGGAAAAGCGCCTGTTTTTGCATCATTAGCGGTTCAATTTTAATAGCTGCAGTTAGATCGATCATTATTCGTGCACAGGACTTTAGTGTTTCCGCAAACATAGAGTTAACTCCGTTGAATGGTCTGAAATTTTGTATTGCGATATTTTACCTTTGCTCTGGGTCGTTTATCACGTCTGAGTTTCAGTGCTAAACTTTTGATGCAAGAGTCAAACGAGCTGACACTGAAACACAACGAATGAATTCAAAATTCGTCACCTCATCAGTAGTGCAGGTTTCGGCGTTTATGAATAGGCGTAACTACAGGTCACTGAATCAATGCAGCATGTGTTTGCAAATGATTCTCCCTGTTTTAACTATCTTTACACTCGTAGCAGCAGAGCTACATAGTAATTCATCACCATTGCTACACTATGATCTGTGTGAGGAAGGAGAAAGCACGGAGAACAAATCAATCAAGAAATGACATATCCCTGGTCATTCATGTGAAAATGTTCCAATGTATTGAGTGTCTGTTACAATGGGCGTAAGCACGATTTCTCGCATAAAACTATTTCGTAAGAATCAAAATAACTCTTTGCGCCAGAGAAAAAAGCATAAATATAAATAAGTCTGAGTGAAAACCAGCCAGAACAACACATGAAAACTGAAATGAGCTTCCCTTAAAATGCCTGTTCTTTTTCTTTTTCTCACGAGTTTTGAAAAATGTTTCACTTTTCATTTGTCAAAATAATTTGTTCAGAACCGTACATTCTTATTTCTTTTCAACCCTGCCTCCTAGAAATGAGGTTTCTGTACAAATAGAACTGGACTTTTGACCTTCTTTTACGGACAAATATACATTTAAGAAAGAATGTTTGGATTTATCCTTCGACTAATGTCGTTTGGGTGGTTAGACTGAATTATTCTTCTCATTAGAAAAACCAAATCCCCTTTCAGCCATTTCCAGAAGATAAATATCATATAGCCTCATCTTCCAAATTATTATTCACGCTATATTATAGATTTTATTTTATATAAAGTTATATACATATATATATAGTTAGATGAGGAAAATATCCATATTTTTTTAAAATCTATATTCTGCAAGGGAGACCTCTACAGGTGCATTAGCTCTGTTAGTGGCTGAGCCTCGCAGACTCTGAGTTCGGGAAAGTGTGGGCGGTCATGCATTATAGTCCTCCATCATACTGAAAACATCATTCAAGCCTTCACAGTGTAGGATTGGAAAAAGTATGCTTGAACCCCTCATGCGACATCAGCACAAGCAACATAGTTTGTGGACTGATGAAACTCAGGTTGAATTGTTTGGGAGAACATGCAGCACCACATATGGTGTAAAAAGGGCACTGTACACCAGCATGACGTCATCACAAGCAGTGAAGAGTGTGAGGAGAATCATGATTTGGGCACTGCCTTCTGGGCCTGGACCAGCTTCGCCATGTTGGGGGGGTGAATTCTCAAGTTGATCAAGGCATCTTACAGGATAATGTCAGGTGGCTGGTCTGCCAGCTGAAGCTCAGCAAGAATGACTTCAAACCATGAAAATCCTTCTGGGGCGGTCAGAGCGTGACCTTAACTTAGTATAGATGCTGTAGAATGAGCTCAGAGAGTCGTTCTGGGAACTTATCCTAACAATATGGCTGAAGCTGGAAGCGTTCTGCGGGAAAACGGTCCTGAAATTCACTTTGAGCACGTTGGCTGGGTCCTGATCCACAGCGGAAGCTCTGGTTTGAGTTGTGCTGCCAAAGGAGGTTCATCTAGTTAATATTAAAACCAAGGGTCCTTACTTTTCCATCAGAGACTATCAGTGTTTAATGGCTGTGATCAATAAAGACATGAAAGATTATAATTGTTTGTGTGTTATCAGCTTAAACACATTCTCTTTGTCTATACTTCGCGACTTAGGCGAAGACCAGATCACATTATCTGCAATTAATGCAGAGAAAACCAGGCCATTCAGCTGGCTGCATACTTTCTCTCACCACTGTAATGTGTGTCACCAGATTATTATCTAGGAAAATAATTTAGGCTATTATACAAATAATTTACCCTAATTATTTATTATTTTGGTCTGGATGGTTTCACGGTGTTTTACTCTCACTGTGTCTGATTACACGAATGTAAATTGTGTACTTTAACTGGATTATGATCCAGGCTGATTATCATCGCACAGATTTAGGCGTAATCCACAGGTATTGTATCAGTTTATACCTTTCATAAGGTCCCTTGGTTAACCCTATTGATCCAGTTGACCTTTGAAAAAAAAAGTCCTTTGGATCCGTTGTAAAGTGTCATAATGAGTTCCAGAATGGTTATTGCAAAGACTCAGAAATTGGAATCTCTCCTACAGACTACACACTCTTCACCCCGAACACACTGTTCATTTTTGTGTCTGAAGAGATCAATCGTTTTTAGTACTCTCGAATCGTCAGTTGAACACACTGTTAAATTTCGTTGTAAACTTTGACAGTTTACCTTGTTCTGTAATTTTGATATGCAGCAGCAAAAACACCCATGGAATTTACTGAAGGAGTAAGAGGCATCTACAGACCCATCAGGGTATGTAAGAGTTTGTTTTTGTTTTTACTTGAGTTACCCTGTAAACATTTTCCAGACAATTAAGTCTCTGAATAAGAAACTTAATGATCAACATGATTGTATTTTCCTTCACAGGTGTTGTTTAACACACCCCATATATAGGCTTGGAGGCTCTGCAGACTTACTTAACGGCACATGGGCTCTTATAAGTCTCCAGGTAAAAGACCAGCTTTTGGTTCATGTCACACCAACATAAGATAAAAGCTAAAGTTTCCCAAACTGTTTGTGTACTTAAGCTTAAGACATGTGTGGTCTCTTGTATGTTGTTTAGGTGCACTGCTGGCTGAACTTCTGGGAGATGGATGGATCCAGGTTGTGGGGTGAACACCAGCATGAAGATGAGGGGACGTGGGTTTGAAGCCGGAGGGCTGCTCAACTCACCCGAGACCATCCTCCTCCCAGTTTCGGTGAGTTGTGATTTGACTTGTTTATTATCAGTTGGTGCAGTGGCTGCAATGTCTCTGTGTTGTGATGAAGTGGTTTTAAAAGACTTTGGACGGCTAGCAACCTACAGACATCCCAAAGATCATCCCAGCACGGCTCCAGAAGTACGCCAGGGCCTGAAGGAACCTTGGCAGCAGCAGGAGCCCCCAGCTCAAACTGCTGGGGCCAAGAGGTGTGATGGAGGTGGTTCAAAAAGTCCTGCAAAGGCTTTTTGGTTGCCTCCTCAACACCTCCTTCAACATACCCTCCCAACAGCTTCCGATGCAAATGGCTGTTGGAGTCACAAAAAGCAGTTGAGACCCGGGTCTCGGCTGCTCTGTCCTCAATGCTCCTTCAGGTCAGCTTCTCGCTCCGTCAGGAACAACGTGTCCTGTCTATCAGAAAAGGTTAGACAGGGTTACACTCAAGATGTCCTGTGAAGATGCTGAACTGCTTACGCGCAGAGGTGCTGAACCTGCATCAACTATGTACTTGGGAGAAATCTCCTGCGCTCTTTCAGCCTCACAGTTACCTAAAACTTGTCTCCAAACCTGAATGCCAGAGGCCTGCACCCTGCCAGCAGACGTGGTGGATGGTGCAGAAGACAAACCAGCCCTGCCTGAAGATGTGTATGAGAGCCTGGTCTGGAGGAGGACAGTGAACCAATAAGAAAACAGACTCCGCTGTCATTACTCCTCACCAACTCCTCTGACCAGCACTGCTGAGCTCTGGACAACACGCCCGTCCAGAATGGCTTGGACCACAAGCTGGATGAAGAGAAGAAAAAGCCCACATCCAGCTCTAGGCAGACTCTGGTGTGGCTCAGTTGGAAAACACTCTCCCTCTAACCCCTGCTGCTGAACCTCTCCAGTCACTGCTTGGGTCCTGGATGCTGTGAATATGAGTGAGAACCCCACGGAGAACCCGGACTCTGCCTTGGATCAGCTCAACCAGCTCTTTGGACCCTTGCCCAGAACCGACCTCCCTGTCATCACTGCAGCGCCCAGGATGACCAGACTACCAGTGCTGAGCCTCCTGCCAACTTTGCGTCACAATGGTTTGAACAACAGTCTGGACAACACAGAGAAGGCCAACTTTCAGCCTAATCCAGACTCTTCTGTTCTGTCTGTTCCTGTTCTTCTTACCTGCTGTGAAACTCACCCATAACATTGGCCTGTGGATGAAGCAGAGAAAAGTCAGTGCCAGGCCAAGAACCAGGCTAGCGCCTTTGTTACCTCTCCACCTCCTCCTCCTGACCTCCGCTGACAGGTCTTGTGTCATCTCTGCAGTACAGGATGGCGGATCATCTTGCAGCAACCAGTCGAATTGGAGGAATCCTTCAACACAACAGGTAGGAAATATTATTCAGGTCCATTCCCAGTGGTTAACTGTTAATTCTGCTGCGATGAGTTAAAGGCCACTGACTTTTTCCTCCTTTGGTGTTTCAGGGGTTAAAAAGACAGAGATGAGTGGATTCGGCAGCTTCTTCCTTAGCTGCAAAAAGCGTCTACTGCTGCTTCCTGCCTGAAGACATGAAGACAGAATGAAATTCACTCTGTAAAAAATCATTTCATGCTGCATTGCAGTCTGTATTTCTCTGTTTCATTTTTTGTTTCAACATGTTATTGGATTAATAAAACTCAACATGAAGACATGTTGTGGGCAATTCAGTGTTACATGAAATAATTTGTACATAAATACTGCATAATTTGTATAGAGTTTATTTTCTGAGTGTATTTCACAGGAAGCACTTGGCTTTTTTCTTTTCTTTTTGTAACCAATAGAAATAGAAATGTATATACAGTATTAAGGTGTCCATCTATGAAACCACAACATTTCCATTGAACCACATTTATATTTGATACTTTTTTCCTTCCAAAATGTTTGCCAAAACCATTTAGCATAAATCAAAATCAGTATTCAAGTGGAGAAATAACTTTCATAGTAGCATCCAAATATGTCTAGCCTGAGTGAAAACCAGCGGAACAACATATGCAAACTGAAATGAGCTCTAAAAATGCCTCTTCTTTTATTTATTTTCTTACCAGTTTTCAATCATCCATATCCATTCATTAGTTTGACAAAATATTTGACTTTTGTTTCAACAATTTGTTCAGAGGCATTACAGTGTGTTGCTGCGCGGCTGGAAACGCTCATTCCACAGGGCGAGCTCTTGGTTAGCGACACTGGGTTGTCAATGGTGCCTTTGACAAAACACAATGCTCATCTCATTTTTGAATGTGAGGGGGGGTTACCTGAAAAGACAGAATCACATCACATAAAACTGAAATCTTTGTGTAGAAATAGGTGACAGGAGGTTACCCAAAGGGAACAAAGGTGACTTGAGGAAAAATAAAGCTACCTGCTGATAGTCTTCATTGAATAATGTGTGCCTGGTAAGCCTTTATACATACTGAAAGCCGGGGTTACGCTTCCTGAAAGAAGTTGGGTGCCAAAGACTGAAGCGGGAGTTGGGCTGCATCCGATTTGTCATTTGTTTGAAGTTTGCAGGAAGAATCGAATGGTGGCTGCCAAGGTGGTGGTGAGGGTGCATAGGTGCTGGATGAGACTGTGGGTGGGGATATGGGAGAATCTGAAGATGGAGGCGATAATACATGTTAATGGAAGGGTGGAGGTTGAGGTTGTAGGCTACAGCTGTGTGGCAGAAATATCAGTTGGAGGTGCAGGTTTCAAGCTTCAGCTGTCTGTTTGAAACTGCAGGTTGGTGGCACCTGGGAGGCCAGACCCTCAGCTATCGCTCAGATTCCCTCAGCTTCTGTGGATCCGTCTTCCTGTCTGGAGTCGGAGGTGGTGCACCCTCCTCACGTTTAAGAGTATGAGCCTTTAAAACCTGCCTTTCTGATGAAATTCCCTAGTTAGGGCTGGCTCGGGCTTGGCAGACCTTCCTCTGGATTATGCTGCTTATGGGCCTGGGCAGGTAACATGAATATAAATATTACTTTGGGTATTGGCAACATGTAATGAAAGAAACTTCAAAACAGTGAAGGTAATAAAACCTTTTTGTGAAGCGGGGCCACCGAAGTCAGGAGTAGAACAGCAGGAGCCACCTCATTCCTTATCCTGTCAGCTGATATTGTTCTTCAGTGCAAATGTCATAAGCTAGTATGCTGCCATATTCTGTATGAAATTATAATGTCACATGTCTGTTGGGAACTATATATTAAGTTCAAGTACTTCAGAGTTGTACTTGCAGAAACCTAATATCACTGTGTGCCTGTATCAGCTGAGGCCGGGTGATATAAGGTTTGATTAGACATATAAAGATGACATTAGTGTCAGTAGGCAGTGATTTCAATTCCTTTTGGCACATTTCTGGTCTGTTGTAGATATATCAATGTGGGGCAGGTACAGTCCAGTACTGACAGTGACCATCTCCTACATTGTTTATTACATCCGCAGGCGCAGAGTGCTTCTTTCTATTTCCAATCATTCATCTATATTTCTCTTTTTAAATTTATGAATTCATTCCGTGCGACCTCCCGGGGTAGAGGAGTGTTCATGCTCATAAGGTTAAACATAGGAGTGAACTTAGAAGGCTCTGAAAGTCAAGCTCATAGTTTCCATGTTGGAAGTTTGTTGTGGCTGGCTTTGGTCAGTTTCTATGAGTCTTTAGTCCTCGTCAGGATGAAAAGTCCTCAGCAGAAGATTTGATTTGAAAAGAAAT
>NW_024402079.1:0-10229 GCF_016859285.1 Xiphias gladius
TTGCCAGATCGTTTTAGAAAACTTTCTACTTTAAGAAGACTCCCAAAAGCAAGGTAAGTATGTGCTTTGAATTGAGTTTGCATAAGCATTTTGAAAAGCGCAGTACATGTTTGATTTGATGTTCATTCATGACGAGAGAGAATTTGAACATAATATAGTCTAAACAGCTTGTTTCTTTTGGAACATATATGTATATAAGATATGTTGTCGACCCTCAAGCTCATCTAACTACTTTAAGATTTTGGAACCCAAGAAATTGCATGACTGATGATGGCAAACATGCTTTCATTTGATTTCAGTCTTGAACAGGCCAAAATCACAGCAGATGTTGATTTTTGGCGTCTATTAGCCGAAAACTTCATTTGACTCAAATATTCATTTGAGCTGCTAGGCTCTTAATTCTTGCCAGATCGTTTTAGAAAACTTTCTACTTTAAGAAGACTCCCAAAGAAAGGTAAGTATGTGCGTTGAATTGAGTTTGCATAAGCATTTTTTGCAACGCAGTACATGTTTGATTTGATGTTCATTATGACGAGAGAGAGAATTTGAACATAATATAGTCTAAACAGCTTGTTTCTTTTGGAACATATATGTATATAAGATGTTGTCGACGCCTCAAGCTCATCTAACTACTTTAAGATTTTGGAACCCAAGAAATTGCATGACTGATGATGGCAAACATGCTTTCATTTGATTTCAGTCTTGGGCAGGGCCAGAATCACAGCAGATGTTGATTTTTGGCGTCTATTAGCAGAAAACTTCATTTGACTCAAATATTCATTTGAGCTGCTAGGCTCTTAATTCTTGCCAGATCGTTTAGAAAACTTTCTACTTTAAGAAGACTCCCAAAGAAAGGTAAGTATGTGCTTTGAATTGAGTTTGCATAAGCACTTTTTTGAAAAATAAGTACATGTTTGATTTGATGTTCATTAGCATGACGAGAGGAATTTGAACATAATATAGTCTAAACAACTTGTTTCTTTTGGAACATATATGTATATAAGATATGTTGTCGACCCTCAAGCTCATCTAACTACTTTAAGATTTTGGAACAGAAATTGCATGACTGATGATGGCAAACATGCTTTCATTTGATTTCAGTCTTGAGCAGACGGCCAAAATCACAGCAGATGTTGATTTTTGGCGTCTATTCAGCGAAAACTTCATTTGACTCAAATATTCATTTGAGCTGCTAGGCTCTTAATTCTTGCCAGATCGTTTTAGAAAACTTTCTACTTTAAGAAGACTCCCAAAGAAAGCAAGCTAAGTATGTGCTTTGAATTGAGTTTGCATAAGCAATTTCTGAAAACGCAGTACATGTTTGATTTGATGTTCATTCATGACGAGAGAGAATTTGAACATAATATAGTCTAAACAACTTGTTTCTTTTGGAACATACCTATATATATATGTATATAAGATATGTTGTCGACCCTCAAGCTCATCTAACTACTTTAAGATTTTGGAACCCAAGAAATTGCATGACTGATGATGATGGCAAACATGCTTTCATTTGATTTCAGTCTTGAATGGGCCAAAATCACAGCAGATGTTGATTTTTGGCGTCTATTCAGCGAAAACTTCATTTGACTCAAATATTCATTTGAGCTGCTAGGCTCTTAATTCTTGCCAGATCGTTTTAGAAAACTTTCTACTTTAAGAAGACTCCATAAGCAAAGGTAAGTATGTGCTTTGAATTGAGTTTGCATAAGCATTTTTTGAAACGCAGTACATGTTTGATTTGATGTTCATTAGCATGACGAGAGAGAATTTGAACATAATATAGTCTAAACAACTTGTTTCTTTTGGAACATATATGTATATAAGATATGTTGTCGACCCTCAAGCTCATCTAACTACTTTAAGATTTTGGAACCCAGAAATTGCATGACTGATGATGGCAAACATGCTTTCATTTGATTTCAGTCTTGACGGGCCAAAATCACAGCAGATGTTGATTTTTGGCGTCTATTCAGCGAAAACTTCATTTGACTCAAATATTCATTTTGAGCTGCTGCTAGGCTCTTAATTCTTGCCAGATCGTTTTAGAAAACTTTCTACTTTAAGAAGACTCCCATAAGAAAGGTAAGTATGTGCTTTGAATTGAGTTTGCATAAGCATTTTTGAAAACGCAGTACATGTTTGATTTGATGTTCATTACATGACGAGAGAATTTGAACATAATATAGTCTAAACAACTTGTTTCTTTTGGAACATACCTATATATATGTATATAAGATATGTTGTCGACCCCTCAAGCTCATCTAACTACTTTAAGATTTTGGAACCCAGAAATTGCATGACTGATGATGGCAAACATGCTTTCATTTGATTTCAGTCTTGAGACGGGCAAAATCACAGCAGATGTTGATTTTTGGCGTCTATTAGCGAAAACTTCATTTGACTCAAATATTCATTTGAGCTGCTAGGCTCTTAATTCTTGCCAGATCGTTTTAGAAAACTTTCTACTTTAAGAAGACTCCAAAAAGCTAAGTATGTGCTTTGAATTGAGTTTGCATAAGCATTTTTTGAAAGCGCAGTACATGTTTGATTTGATGTTCATTAGCGACGAGAGGAATTTGAACATAATATAGTCTAAACAACTTGTTTCTTTTGGAACATATATGTATATGTATATAAGATATGTTGTCGACCCCTCAAGCTCATCTAACTACTTTAAGATTTTGGAACCCAGAAATTGCATGACTGATGATGGCAAACATGCTTTCATTTGATTTCAGTCTTGACAGACCCAAAATCACAGCAGATGTTGATTTTTGGCGTCTATTCAGCGAAAACTTCATTTGACTCAAATATTCATTTGAGCTGCTAGGCTCTTAATTCTTGCCAGATCGTTTTAGAAAACTTTCTACTTTAAGAAGACTCCAAAGCAAGGTAAGTATGTGCTTTGAATTGAGTTTGCATAAGCATTTTTGAAAACGCAGTACATGTTTGATTTGATGTTCATTAGCGACGAGAGGAATTTGAACATAATATAGTCTAAACAACTTGTTTCTTTTGGAACATATATGTATATAAGATATGTTGTCGACCCTCAAGCTCATCTAACTACTTTAAGATTTTGGAACCCAGAAATTGCATGACTGATGATGGCAAACATGCTTTCATTTGATTTCAGTCTTGAAGGCCAAAATCACAGCAGATGTTGATTTTGGCGTCTATTCAGCGAAAACTTCATTTGACTCAAATATTCATTTGAGCTGCTAGGCTCTTAATTCTTGCCAGATCGTTTTAGAAAACTTTCTACTTTAGAAGACTCCCAAAAAAAGCTAAGTATGTGCTTTGAATTGAGTTTGCATAAGCATTTTTTGAAACGCAGTACATGTTTGATTTGATGTTCATTACATGACGAGAGAGAATTTGAACATAATATAGTCTAAACAGCTTGTTTCTTTTGGAACATATACGTATATAAGATATGTTGTCGACCCTCAAGCTCATCTAACTACTTTAAGATTTTGGAACCCAAGAAATTGCATGACTGATGATGGCAAACATGCTTTCATTTGATTTCAGTCTTAGACGGGCCAAAATCACAGCAGATGTTGATTTTTGGCGTCTTTCAGCGAAAACTTCATTTGACTCAAATATTCATTTGAGCTGCTAGGCTCTTAATTCTTGCCAGATCGTTTTAGAAAACTTTCTACTTTGAAGACTCCAAAAGGTAAGTATGTGCTTTGAATTGAGTTTGCATAAGCATTTTTGAAAAGCATGTACATGTTTGATTTGATGTTCATTAGCGATGAGAGAGAATTTGAACATAATATAGTCTAAACAGCTTGTTTCTTTTGGAACATATATGTATATAAGATATGTTGTCGACCCCTCAAGCTCATCTAACTACTTTAAGATTTTGGAACCCAGAAATTGCATGACTGATGATGGCAAACATGCTTTCATTTGATTTCAGTGTAGACTTTCCAAAATCACAGCAGATGTTGATTTTGGCGTCTATTAGCGAAAACTTCATTTGACTCAAATATTCATTTGAGCTGCTAGGCTCTTAATTCTTGCCAGATCGTTTTAGAAAACTTTCTACTTTAAGAAGACTCCCCAAGAAAGCTAAGTATGTGCTTTGAATTGAGTTTGCATAAGCATTTTTGAAAACGCAGTACATGTTTGATTTGATGTTCATTCGCGACGAGAGAGGAATTTGAACATAATATAGTCTAAACAACTTGTTTCTTTTGGAACATACCATATATGTATATAAGATATGTTGTCGACCCCTCAAGCTCATCTAACTACTTTAAGATTTTGGAACCCAAGAAATTGCATGACTGATGATGGCAAACATGCTTTCATTTGATTTCAGTCTTGAGCAGACCCAAAATCACAGCAGATGTTGATTTTTGGCGTCTATTCAGCGAAAACTTCATTTGACTCAAATATTCATTTGAGCTGCTAGGCTCTTAATTCTTGCCAGATCGTTTTAGAAAACTTTCTACTTTAAGAAGACTCCCAAAAGCTAAGTATGTGCTTTGAATTGAGTTTGCATAAGCATTTTTTGAAAACGCAGTACATGTTTGATTTGATGTTCATTAGCGACGAGAGAGAATTTGAACATAATATAGTCCTAAACAGCTTGTTTCTTTTGGAACATATATGTATATAAGATATGTTGTCGACCCTCAAGCTCATCTAACTACTTTAAGATTTTGGAAGCTAAGAAATTGCATGACTGATGATGGCAAACATGCTTTCATTTGATTTCAGTCAGACGGGCCAAAATCACAGCAGATGTTGATTTTGGCGTCTATTCAGCGAAAACTTCATTTGACTCAAATATTCATTTGAGCTGCTAGGCTCTTAATTCTTGCCAGATCGTTTTAGAAAACTTTCTACTTTAAGAAGACTCCCAAAAAGCTAAGTATGTGCTTTGAATTGAGTTTGCATAAGCACTTTTTGAAAACGCAGTACATGTTTGATTTGATGTTCATTACATGACGAGAGGGAATTTGAACATAATATAGTCTAAACAACTTGTTTCTTTTGGAACATACCTATATATATATGTATATAAGATATGTTGTCGACCCCTCAAGCTCATCTAACTACTTTAAGATTTTGGAACCCAAGAAATTGCATGACTGATGATGGCAAACATGCTTTCATTTGATTTCAGTTTGCAGACTTTCCAAAATCACAGCAGATGTTGATTTTTGGCGTCTATTCAGCGAAAACTTCATTTGACTCAAATATTCATTTGAGCTGCTAGGCTCTCAATTCTTGCCAGATCGTTTTAGAAAACTTTCTACTTTAAGAAGACTCCCAAAGCAAGGTAAGTATGTGCTTTGAATTGAGTTTGCATAAGCACTTTTTTGAAAAGCAGTACATGTTTGATTTGATGTTCATTAGCGACGAGAGAGAATTTGAACATAATATAGTCTAAACAACTTGTTTCTTTTGGAACATACCTATATATATATGTATATAAGATATGTTGTCGACCCTCAAGCTCATCTAACTACTTTAAGATTTTGGAACCCAAGAAATTGCATGACTGATGATGGCAAACATGCTTTCATTTGATTTCAGTCTTGAGCAGACCAAAATCACAGCAGATGTTGATTTTTGGCGTCTATTCAGCGAAAACTTCATTTGACTCAAATATTCATTTGAGCTGCTAGGCTCTTAATTCTTGCCAGATCGTTTTAAAACTTTCTACTTTAAGAAGACTCCCAAAAGCTAAGTATGTGCTTTGAATTGAGTTTGCATAAGCATTTTTTGAAAACGCAGTACATGTTTGATTTGATGTTCATTACATGACGAGAGAGGAATTTGAACATAATATAGTCTAAACAACTTGTTTCTTTTGGAACACACCATATATGTATATAAGATATGTTGTCGACCCTCAAGCTCATCTAACTACTTTAAGATTTTGGAACCCAAGAAATTGCATGACTGATGATGGCAAACAAGCTTTCATTTGATTTCAGTCGCCAGGCGGGCAAAATCACAGCAGATGTTGATTTTTGGCGTCTATTCAGCGAAAACTTCATTTGACTCAAATATTCATTTGAGCTGCTAGGCTCTTAATTCTTGCCAGATCGTTTTAGAAAACTTTCTACTTTAAGAAGACTCCCAAAAAAGCTAAGTATGTGCTTTGAATTGAGTTTGCATAAGCACTTTTTGAAACGCAGTACATGTTTGATTTGATGTTCATTACATGACGAGAGGAGAATTTGAACATAATATAGTCTAAACAGCTTGTTTCTTTTGGAACATATATGTATATAAGATATGTTGTCGACCCTCAAGCTCATCTAACTACTTTAAGATTTTGGAACCCAAGAAATTGCATGACTGATGATGGCAAACATGCTTTCATTTGATTTCAGTCTTGACAGACCCAAAATCACAGCAGATGTTGATTTTGGCGTCTTTTCAGCGATAAAACTTCATTTGACTCAAATATTCATTTGAGCTGCTAGGCTCTTAATTCTTGCCAGATCGTTTTAGAAAACTTTCTACTTTAAGAAGACTCCATAAGCAAGGTAAGTATGTGCTTTGAATTGAGTTTGCATAAGCACTTATTTGAAAACGCGGTACATGTTTTATTTGATGTTCATTACATGACGAGAGATGGAATTTGATCATAATATAGTCTAAACAGCTTGTTTCTTTTGGAACACACCTATATGTATATAAGATATGTTGTCGACCCCTCAAGCTCATCTAACTACTTTAAGATTTTGGAACCCAAGAAATTGCATGACTGATGATGGCAAACATGCTTTCATTTGATTTCAGTGCTTGAGACGGGCCAAAATCACAGCAGATGTTGATTTTTGGCGTCTATTTCAGCGAAAACTTCATTTGACTCAAATATTCATTTGAGCTGCTAGGCTCTTAATTCTTGCCAGATCGTTTTAGAAAACTTTCTACTTTAAGAAGACTCCATAAGCAAAGGTAAGTATGTGCTTTGAATTGAGTTTGCATAAGCATTTTTTGAAAAGCATAGTACATGTTTGATTTGATGTTCATTAGCATGACGAGAGAGAATTTGAACATAATATAGTCTAAACAGCTTGTTTCTTTTGGAACATATATGTATATAAGATATGTTGTCGACCCTCAAGCTCATCTAACTACTTTAAGATTTTGGAACCAAGAAATTGCATGACTGATGATGGCAAACATGCTTTCATTTGATTTCAGTCTTTAGACGGGCCAAAATCACAGCAGATGTTGATTTTGGCGTCTATTAAGCCGAAAACTTCATTTGACTCAAATATTCATTTGAGCTGCTAGGCTCTTAATTCTTGCCAGATCGTTTTAGAAAACTTTCTACTTTAAAGACTCCCAAAAAAGGTAAGTATGTGCTTTGAATTGAGTTTGCATAAGCACTTTTTGAAAGCGCAGTACATGTTTGATTTGATGTTCATTAGCGAGAGAGAATTTGAACATAATATAGTCTAAACAGCTTGTTTCTTTTGGAACATACCTATATATAAGATATGTTGTCGACCCCTCAAGCTCATCTAACTACTTTAAGATTTTGGAACCCAAGAAATTGCATGACTGATGATGGCAAACATGCTTTCATTTGATTTCAGTCTTGAGACGGGCCAAAATCACAGCAGATGTTGATTTTTGGCGTCTATTCGCCGAAAACTTCATTTGACTCAAATATTCATTTGAGCTGCTAGGCTCTTAATTCTTGCCAGATCGTTTTAGAAAACTTTCTACTTTAAGAAGACTCCCAAAAGCAAGGTAAGTATGTGCTTTGAATTGAGTTTGCATAAGCACTTTTTGGCAAGAGTACATGTTTGATTTGATGTTCATTATGACGAGAGAATTTGAACATAATATAGTCTAAACAACTTGTTTCTTTTGGAACATATATGTATATAAGATATGTTGTCGACCCCTCAAGCTCATCTAACTACTTTAAGATTTTGGAACCCAAGAAATTGCATGACTGATGATGGCAAACATGCTTTCATTTGATTTCAGTCATCGGGCCAAAATCACAGCAGATGTTGATTTTGGCGTCTATTCATGAAAAACTTCATTTGACTCAAATATTCATTTGAGCTGCTAGGCTCTTAATTCTTGCCAGATCGTTTTTAGAAAACTTTCTACTTTAAGAAGACTCCCAAAAGCAAGTAAGTATGTGCTTTGAATTGAGTTAGCATAAGCATAATTTGAAAAACGCAGTACATGTTTGATATGAAGTTCATTAGCGACGAGAGAGGTAATTTGAACATAATATAGTCTAAACAGCTTGTTTCTTTTGGAACATATATGTATATAAGATATGTTGTCGACCACTCAAGCTCATCTAACTACTTTAAGATTTTGGAACCCAAGAAATTGCATGACTGATGATGGCAAACATGCTTTCATTTGATTTCAGTTTACAGAGAGGCCAAAATCACAGCAGATGTTGATTTTTGGCGTCTATTCAGCGAAAACTTCATTTGACTCAAATATTCATCATTTGAGCTGCTAGGCTCTTAATTCTTGCCAGATCGTTTTTGAAATCTTTGTACTTTAAGAAGACTCCCCAAAGCAAGGTAAGTATGTGCTTTGAATTGAGTTTGCATAAGCACTTTTGAAAACGCAGTACATGTTTGATTTGATGTTCATTAGCGAGAGAGAGAGAATTTGAACATAATATAGTCTAAACAGCTTGTTTCTTTTGGAACACACCTATATATATATGTATATAAGATATGTTGTCGACCCTCAAGCTCATCTAACTACTTTAAGATTTTGGAACCAAGAAATTGCATGACTGATGATGGCAAACATGCTTTCATTTGATTTCAGTCTTGAACAGACCAAAATCACAGCAGATGT
Organism: Xiphias gladius; assembly: GCF_016859285.1. Classification (NCBI taxonomy): domain Eukaryota; kingdom Metazoa; phylum Chordata; class Actinopteri; order Istiophoriformes; family Xiphiidae; genus Xiphias; species Xiphias gladius. Next base: position 8,833 of record NW_024402079.1, read on the forward strand.
TGATTTTTGGCGTCTATTAAGCGAAAACTTCATTTGACTCAAATATTCATTTGAGCTGCTAGGCTCTTAATTCTTGCCAGATCGTTTTAGAAAACTTTCTACTTTAAGAAGACTCATAAGCAAAGTAAGTATGTGCTTTGAATTGAGTTTGCATAAGCATTTTTGAAAAGCAGTACATGTTTGATTTGATGTTCATTACGAGAGAGGAATTTGAACATAATATAGTCTAAACAACTTGTTTCTTTTGGAACATACCTATAATATGTATATAAGATATGTTGTCGACCCCTCAAGCTCATCTAACTACTTTAAGATTTTGGAACCCAAGAAATTGCATGACTGATGATGGCAAACATGCTTTCATTTGATTTCAGTCTTGCAGACAAAATCACAGCAGATGTTGATTTTTGGCGTCTATTAGCGAAGAAAACTTCATTTGACTCAAATATTCATTTGAGCTGCTAGGCTCTTAATTCTTGCCAGATCGTTTTAGAAAACTTTCTACTTTAGAAGACTCCAAAAGGTAAGTATGTGCTTTGAATTGAGTTTGCATAAGCACTTTTGAAAGCATACATGTTTGATTTGATGTTCATTAGCGAGAGAGGAATTTGAACATAATATAGTCTAAACAGCTTGTTTCTTTTGGAACATATATGTATATAAGATATGTTGTCGACCCTCAAGCTCATCTAACTACTTTAAGATTTTGGAACCAAGAAATTGCATGACTGATGATGGCAAACATGCTTTCATTTGATTTCAGTCTTGACAGGCCAAAATCACAGCAGATGTTGATTTTTGGCGTCTATTTTCAGCGAAAACTTCATTTGACTCAAATATTCATTTGAGCTGCTAGGCTCTTAATTCTTGCCAGATCGTTTTAGAAAACTTTCTACTTTTAAGAAGACTCCATAAGAAAAAGGTAAGTATGTGCTTTGAATTGAGTTTGCATAAGCATTTTTGAAAAGAGTACATGTTTGATTTGATGTTCATTACATGACGAGAGAATTTGAACATAATATAGTCTAAACAGCTTGTTTCTTTTGGAACATATATGTATATAAGATATGTTGTCGACCCTCAAGCTCATCTAACTACTTTAAGATTTTGGAACCGAAATTGCATGACTGATGATGGCAAACATGCTTTCATTTGATTTCAGTCTTACAGACGGGCCAAAATCACAGCAGATGTTGATTTTTGGCGTCTATTAGCGAAAACTTCATTTGACTCAAATATTCATTTGAGCTGCTAGGCTCTTAATTCTTGCCAGATCGTTTTAGAAAACTTTCTACTTTAAGAAGACTCCCATAAGCAAGGTAAGTATGTGCTTTGAATTGAGTTTGCATAAGCATTGAAAACGCAGTACATGTTTGATTTGATGTTCATTCGCTTAA